>NC_136262.1:241761846-241814346 GCF_964187855.1 Myxine glutinosa | reverse complement strand
GTGGAAAAGTCTGATTTAATGCCATTTAATTCCAGGCGATAAGGCAAGAAAAAGTGAAAAATTTGAAAGGGGGTGTAGACTTTCTATAGGTACTGTTTATATGATAAGCACCGAACGAGGTGAGCATGTTCTCGAGAGTAATAGCAGAATGTTGTATCGTGGACTCGGATCTCTCGGGCCTCCTGTTCCCCTAAAGGAGCACACACTCCATCGCTCGGGGTATCTTGAAAGCCGTCCATCCTCTCTACACAAAACACTGGAAAACTTGTCACCTTCCCAACACGTGCAGACAATGCCTCTTGTGACAAGTCTAAAAAATAACTCCGAGGTCCTTTTTCGAATAATAGGCAGCAAAAAAAGGAAAGCTCATTCTAGAAGAATTCAAACAGATTCTTTCTTCGCTGTTTATTCAAATCTACATAGCGTTCAAAGCGTTCAAAAAGTTCTACGAACGGGATACTCACAATAGTTCAAGACGCGATAAGTGAAAAGAAAGTTTTGTTTGTTTGTTTTTTAAAAATACAAGATCGAGGCTCGTGTTAGAGCTAACATTAATCACAAAAAAAAAAAACTGACACATAAAACATAAGATAAAGGGAGCGGGAGACAAGATGGGGAAAGAGAGGGTAGCACACAAGTACAACAGTAGAGAACAGGGACATCGGGAGATCTGTGGGAGGGAGAGGGCTTGGGAAAGAGGGGGGGGTGAGGGTGGGAGAGGTAAAAAAAAGACATGGACACTGCTAGGACTTTCAGGAAAGAAGTCGGAATTTCAAAAAAGTGGATCTGGGGTGAATTAACGGGGGTTGAAAAGATCAAGGTTTTGGATGGGGGAAGACAAGAGTTTAACGTATGTAGATGAAAAATCCATCGATATATTTTAATTCTTATTAGTTATTTGTCATTATTTATTGGAAAATGTAACTTTGGTGGATGTTACACAATCTGAGAGTATCTCGTTTGTAGAACTTTATGCGCACCTTGTACACAGGTATCCCGGGCTTCCTCTGGGCGACCTTATTAGTCTCTTTTGATGTTAACATGGAAATCTGGAGGAATGTTCACGTGTTAACGCTGGTAAATGTTTTCCTCATGAGTTTGAAGTTTCACGGTATTAGTCTAAGTGTTCATACCTGCAAGACAACGTTTCTTATTGCTGAACCAAACTTTGACCTTAACCAACTGATGCCCGCAGATGGTACACCCAGTTTAACGTCCATCCGAGGGATGGCACACACACACTGATGAATCACCCTGCTTGTGACACACCTGGATGGTGGTTTATAGCTGTGTCGGGATTCGAACCCATGCGGCTAGACAGCTTAGAGGTGAGTGCGCGTACCTCTCGGGCTAGGCCATCCAGGTGGTGTGCGCGTGCGAAGGTACGTCTATTTGTTATACGCATTGCATGAGAAATATCCTTTTGTATTCATAACTACCCACTATGTACATCATACTTTGTTTGATAATTGAGGAATGATTTATTCAGGGTTTAATGTTGGGATTGTATTATTGCAGGACTTTAATCCACACCTGTGATGTCGTTCTGCATTTCCGGTGTTTACGTTAAATGTAGTCAAACGCTGTGTAATTACTGCGATAATTTTTGCAGCATACTGGACTTAATTGCTTAATGATCGAAACCAAAAGTCGACAAATCTGAAACGTCTTGTTTTTGTAAATGATAACCCCATTCCCGACAGGTGTAATCAACCGTTGTGTGTTGGCGCGGTCGCGGGTCCAAATGAATGATGTACGAGTGAGTGAGCACCTCTTCCACAATAAGGATCACTCCTTGCAATGAAGGGTTTTCCAGTTACACCAACGGAATCACTCTTTTGGTATCTCCGATGAAATCCTGAACTTGTCATTGTACTTGTTTAAACGACGCTTTGTATTATGTTATCACCATCATTACCTCCACCACCAAAGGTGGGGATGGAGGTTATGTTTTCACCCCTGTTTGTCTGTTTGTTTAGTGTGAACAAAATATCTCAAAAAGTTGTCGACAGATTTGGACGAAATTTGGCAGATATGTAGCGTATGTGACAAGGACGAAATGATTAGATTTTGGTGAAGATCCGGATTCGGATCCGGCTACTAGAATTTTAAAAGTGATTCTTCACCATTGGGAGATCGGGCCAAAAACGATACATAGCAGGATATCTCAAAAAGTTGTGGACGGATTTGGACGAAATTTGGCAGATATGTAGCGTATGTCACAAGGACAAAATTGTTAGATTTTGGTGAAGATTTGGATTCGGATCCGGCTACTAGAATTTTAAAGAGATTCTTCACCATTAGGAGATGGGGCCAAAAACTATACATAGCAGGATATCTCAAAAAGTTGTGGACGGATTTGGACGAAACTTGGTGAACCGATTGTTTGTCTGACAAGGACAATTCGATTCGATTCTGGTGAAGATCTGAATATGGATTCGGATATGAGAATTATTTAATTTTCAAGTGATTCTTCTCCATTGGGAGATCGGGCCAAAAACGATACATAGCAGGATATCTGAAAAAGTTATGGACAGATTTGGACGAAACGTGTTGGACAGGTTGTGTGTGTGACAAGGAAGAATCGATTCAATTTTGGTGAAGATCCGGATCCAGATCCAAATGGTATAATTTTTAGTTGATTCTTCATCATTCGGAAATTGGGCCAAAAACGACACATAGCAGGATATCTCAAAAAGTTGTGGACAGATTTGGACGAAGCATGTTGGACAGGTTGTGTGTGTGACAAGGAAGAATCGATTCAATTTTGGTGAAGATCCGGATCCAGATCCAAATGGTATCATTTTTAGTTGATTCTTCATCATTCGGAAATTGAGCCAAAAACGACACATAGCAGGATATCTCAAAAAGTTGTGGACAGATTTGAACGAAATTTGGTGGACAGGTTGTGTGTGTGACAAGGAAGAATCCATTCGATTTTGGTGAAGATCTGAATATGGATTCGGATATGAGAATTTTTTAAAAAGTAATTCTTCACCATTGGGTGATTTGGCCAACCAGGTGGAGGTATGCTCTCTACTGAGTGCCGTTCTCGTTTGATAATTTGTTTATACCATGTGATCCTTCGCGCACTTGACTCAACCACTGCATGAGTTTCACTGCATACGGTTGGAGGTACACACACACACTCGCCTCTAAGCTGCCTCGCCTGGGGTTCGAATCCCGACCCAGGTATAAACTGTAATCCTGGTGTTTCACATGCAGGGTGATTCATCAACGTGTTCGTTGGTGGATGTTAAATATCCCACGGTGTCTTTCGCGATGAGTAGGCAAGCTATCACCGACACCCTGACCAGATTCAAAATTCCTGAATTTTTGTGGCCTGCAACTTAGCAGTACATCACTTCCTCAAGTCATCCTCCATCCCTATACCCATGATCTTTTCTATCCTCATTAACCCTCCCCACATACCTTTGTCCATAGCAAGTTGCTATAAGTTTCCTTTCCTCTTCTCTCTCCTTCCCCTCGTGTCCTGTCGGTCCCCGCGTTGCCCTACTACTGCACCACTATCAGTACAACATTGCTTTCTGCTCTCTGTAACCTCGCTCTTCCATGAGCATATATTTTGTAAACAAAGAAAGAAACTTTTCATGATTCTCCAGAGTCAAGGCCGAGGCACAACAGGCAATGGGAATGTTACCACCTATTGATATCACGTGACGAGGCCTTCGTCGTTCTGCAACATATCAAAATCTAACTTGCGAAGGTTCCAAATGTAGACGCGTACTTGTAAATTTGAGGCGGTGGTTCCATATTTTTATGGAAAACAAAATCTAAAGGTTAAAACTCCTGGCCAAAGTGACAGAGAAAAATCATCTCGATTTGACAATTCTTATCCAGTTGATTATATCTAGTTCGACAAGCTCTGCTGCCGACTCAGATATTGACATCGACGATGAGGTTTAAATGTCTAGTCTCTTCAACTTCGTCCACTGTTCGCTTCTCAGGTTCAGGGCCATGTGGCAAGACCGTCTGGAGAAGCGTTTGGGCGGGGCCTCGGCAGACCCTCGCTCTGATTGGCTGTGCAACTTCAAGCCCAGTTGCCGGTTGGTTCCAGGCGTCTCTGGTCTATTTAAAAGCAGCGCTAGGGCTGGGGGAGCTATGGTTTTGTGGTACCGCTCATTAGTGGGTCCATCGATCCTTAGTCTGCTGGAGGGAAGAAGTTTTTTTTTTTCCTTGTAATAAGTTTATTTAGGCACAGGTTGCTCCAGGTGTTGCTCTTTAGGCACAGGTTCCATCATATTACTGCTCCAGGTGAACACGGATCGCTGTCGTTACTGGTTAGTCACCTGGGGCATACCCTAGCCGTGACCATCGACTGTCGGTGTCCATCAATAGAAGGGGCTGGTGTTGGCGTTGGTTCTGATCTGAAGACCCTCTATGTATACCTGGTTCTCATATACTCCAGTATCCATTGCTCCCGAGGTCTCTTACACGATGTGGACCCATTTCGTCGCCACAGCGTACACCCTCCTCCTGTTCCTCCTGGTTTCGTCGTCCCTAGCTAATCCACAGGAATACGACTACACCTATGGCTGGCAGGCGGACACGTACTACGAGGGCGCGGTGTTGCCCCGGAGTGCCGGAGTTCATTTCTATTCGAAGCAGCCGGTGTGCCTGCCCATCCCCACGGACCTGCGTCTATGCCAGTCCGTGGGATACTCAAGCATGCGCCTGCCCAACCTGCTGGAGCACGAGAGTCTCCCCGAAGTGCTCCAGCAGGCTGGTAGCTGGGTCCCGCTGCTCGCCCGCCGCTGCCACCCGGACACCCAGCGCTTCCTGTGCTCGCTCTTCGCGCCCGTGTGTCTCGACCGACCCATATTCCCGTGTCGTTCGCTCTGCGAGGCCGTGAGAGACTCGTGCGCACCCGTCATGGAGTCCTTCGGGTTTCCTTGGCCTGAGATGCTGCGCTGCAACCGCTTTCCCTTGGACAATGATCTCTGCGTGACGATGCAATTTGCCAAGACCAAGCATCCTCTGCCCGGTAAATAAGTCTCCCCCAATGCTCTTGCCCCTTACACCCCTTACACCCCTTACACCATGCATTTGAATCACCACCCATCACCTCTGGTGCGAAGGTGTCACAGGCTGGTCTGAAGTTAGGACATTAAGCTGGAGTTAGGACATTAAGCTGGTCTGAAGTTAGGACATCTGAAGTTAGGACATTAAGCCTGCCAGCACTGGTCGCGATTGGTGGATGCTCATGACCCCGCAGAGTTATTGGTGAAGAGTACACGAGTTATTGCCGGCATCCTGGAATTACTAATTCCTACCCTGACAGACGACTGGAAGGGCAATGGCAAACCCCCCAGTATAACCCTTGCTAAGACACCACTTCAGCAGCACCGACACGCTGTCAATAATATGGTACATTGACGATGATAGGGGTTTACAAACTGTTTTATTGGAGTGAACTTGTAGGCCTCGGGGTGGGAAAAAGAAAAATGCTCGAGATGTCCACGGGGTCCACGATATGGAAGTTCTCTGGAATATGTCTGTCCATGCATCGTATCACGCATACAATGTGTCTGTACGTACAGAGGATGTTGAGTCCTTTGGTGTTATAGGGTTACGTTCCTCATTCCGTCCTCTTAAATGTTTCTACAGTGGTCTTTGGTTCTCCTTTGGTGTTATAGGGTTACACACTTCATTCCGTCCTCTTAAATGTTCCTACAGTGGACTTTGGTGTTATAGGGTTACACACTTCATTCCATCCTCTTAAATGTTCCTACAGTGGTCTCTGGTTCCCCTCTGGTGTTATAGGGTTCATGCGTACATCATTCCGTCCTCTTAAATGTTCCTAAAGTGGAGCTTTGGTTCCCCTCTGGTGTTATAGGGTTCATGCGTACCCCATTCCGTCCTCTTAAATGTTCCTAAAGTGGAGCTTTGGTTCCCCTCTGGTGTTATAGGGTTACACACTTCATTCCATCCTCTTAAATGTTCCTACAGTGGTCTCTGGTTCCCCTCTGGTGTTATAGGGTTCATGCGTACATCATTCCTTCCCCTTAAAAGTTCCTACAGTGGAGCTTTGGTTCCCCTCTGGTGTTATGGGGTTCGTGCGTACCCCATTCCGTCCTCTTAAATGTTCCTAAAGTGGATCTTTGGCTCTCCTCTGGTGTTGTAGGGTTCGTGCGTACCTCATTCCGTCCTCTTAAACATTCTTAGAGGATCTTTGGTTCTCCTTTGGTATGGAAGGTTCATGTGTACAGCGTACCTCATTCCGTCACCTTAAAAGTTCCTACAGTGGATCTTTGGTTCTCTTTTGGTGTTATAGGGTTCATGCGTACATTATTCCTTCCCCTTAAAAGTTCCTACAGTGGAGCTTTGGTTCTCTTTTGGTGTTATAGGGTTCATGCGTACATTATTCCTTCCCCTTAAAAGTTCCTACAGTGGAGCTTTGGTTCCCCTCTGGTGTTATGGGGTTCGTGCATACCTCATTCCGTCCCCTTAAAAGTTCCTACAGTGGAGCTTTGGTTCCCCTCTGGTGTTATGGGGTTCGTGCATACCTCATTCCGTCCCCTTAAAAGTTCCTACAGTGGAGCTTTGGTTCCCCTCTGGTGTTATGGGGTTCGTGCATACCTCATTCCTTCCCCTTAAAAGTTCCTACAGTGGAGCTTTGGTTCCCCTCTGGTGTTATGGGGTTCGTGCATACCTCATTCCGTCCCCTTAAAAGTTCCTACAGTGGAGCTTTGGTTCCCCTCTGGTGTTATGGGGTTCGTGCATACCTCATTCCGTCCCCTTAAAAGTTCCTACAGTGGAGCTTTGGTTCCCCTCTGGTGTTATGGGGTTCGTGCATACCTCATTCCGTCCCCTTAAAAGTTCCTACAGTGGATCTTTGGTTATCCTTTGGTGTTATAGGGTCACATCCCTCATTATGTCATCTTAAACATTCTTTAAAAAAAAAAAATCTTTCCGGTGGCCTCTTGCGAGGCCTTGCTTGGATTTAGTTTGAATCACATTTGGCTGTTTGATTTGATCTATGTTTTCATTCCAAAGGTCATTTTGGGTAGACATTCTACAATGTCTACAGATAACGTACATTTTTGGATGGAATGTCCAGAAAACGTTTCGGGACCAGACATTAGGTCTCCTTGCTGCCTGGAATAGGAAATAGTTTGCTCTCAGCGTCACGTGACCATGTGTCGGATATGCTCTGACACAATTGCTTTTCATCTCTACTCGAAATCGCTGCAGGATAAAGTGCAATCATTAAAAGTAATCCATAAGCTGCAGGCCGCACGGTTTCTGACTTATCTATATGCTTCCACGTGCATGTCGCATTGTGACGGGGTGCTTGTGGTTTGGGGACATCTATTTATCACGTACGCACTGGGATGGATTGGCCTGGCTTGATTGACAAAAACTGGCTTTTATGCACTCTGAACCACTGGACGTAATGAGTTGAAAACTGGTGGTTGTACTCGGGGTGTGCACAGGAAGGTCTTAGGTGGTTAAAAAAATAGTCCTGGGGGTTCAGGGTCTGCATGGTTGGTCCTTCTCATTCCATTAGGCATGGTGCCATTGGTAAGGGGGCACAATCCTGGACGGGTCACCACTCCGACACAGGATACTTGAATGGCTCATTTTGCCAACCTCGGAAGGATGTAAAGGTGAGTCACCCCACCTGGTTTTATTTTGTCATGGTGGGGGCTTAAACTCAAGACCCTAAGATCTTAAGAATTAAGCCACCACCAGGCTTCTCAGAGCAGGGGCAGGACCCCCAATTCCCTCAATGTAAATATGTTTGGCATAGCATCGCTCCCATTGGAAAAGGGTATTAAAAGTCATACAAAATTTACGTCAATTCCAAGGAAATTATCCCGTCCATAATTCTGGGGATTGTCCCATGCGTAAGGACGAGTTATTCACGAGTCAATACAATTAATAAAACGAAGAAAATGGATGATGATAGGGAGAAAGGAAAGTAAGGGAATGTGGGGAGAGAAGAAAAACATGTTTTGGAGGAAGTAGGAGGAGGAAAGGGAGGGAAGCATGTATGAAGCAGGGGGTGGGTGGTGGTCAAAATACTGCCAAAGTTACGTAAGTAATGAATATATGTTTGGTGCGATACCCACTACTTGACATTTATATATATACATATACATACATACACACACACACACACACACACACACACACACACACACACACACACACACACACACACACACACACACACACACACACACACACACACACACACACACACGAGCTTATAAGTACCCAGCGTTGCCCTTAGGAATTCAATGAAATGTCTATTTAAATATTTCCTGCATGACAATCACAAAACATAGTACTCGATCAGTCCCGGGAAGAATGCAGGCAGGGTACAAGAACATACTAACTCGAGACCTAAACACGGAGGTGTTATATTATATACCTGTGTAAAGCAATGTTTTTAATAGCAATCGCACGTGTAAACACTATAATAATTAAATACCGTATGTTTTGACAGCAAATCACTTACAACCTCAACATACGATCTTCACAGTACATATTACTCAATCGCACCCCAAAAAAAAAAACTCAGGCAGTGTATTAGCACAAGACCAGGTCCAGGCCTGAAGACCAAATTATCTGATTGTTTTTTAATTATTTTTTTTATCCAAACATCGCCCTTGACCTTCCTCTGGATGAAAGAGGAGGCCATGAAAAAGTTTGGTTGCACTGGTTTCTGAAGGGTCCAAATGCATAACGAGCACACAAACAAACAGACTTTAATACCCTGCGCTCACGAAGCGAAATGCGGTTAAGCATTCAGGTACGTACGTACGTGTATGTGCCGTACATGTGCCGTGTCTGCATTTAAAAATTCTTTTTCTCGGCAACCGTTGGTCCGATTGACATGAACTTTTCACCATAGGAGGGCCTCCTCCTGCATAATATTTTAATGAATACTATGACGTCATAGGTCACGTGGTACAGGCGCCATCTTGGAAAAACGTGACACCTCTATATCTCCCAAACCGCTCAAGGGAAAAAATACAAATATGGCTCAATGTCAAGTACTCACCATGGGGAATAAGAGATGTTTATGATGATGTCATCGGTGCCTTAATTATGACGTCATAATTCGACAAGTACAACACTTGATCTGATCAGTATGAAAAAAAAAATTCCTCTGCAACTGTTAGTCCGATTGGCACGAAATTTTCAGAATATGAGCGGATCCTCCTGTGGAATTTTTAAAATGATAATTATGACGTCATATGTCACGTGGTACAGGCGCCATCTTGGAAAAATCGAAAAAAGGTTGCACCTCTATATCTCCGAAACTGCTCCATGGAAAAAAAACCTGAAACGTGGCTCATTGTCAAGTACTCTATTTGGGGAATAAGATATGTTAATGATGATGTCATCGGTACTTTAATTATGACGTCATAATTCGACAAGTACAATGCTTGATTCGATCAGTATGAATTTTTTTCTCTGCAATTCTTGGTCTGATTGAAACGAAATTTTCACCATAGGAGTGCCTCCTCCTATAGAGTATTTAAATGATTATTATGACGTCATAGGTCACATGGTACAGGCGCCATCTTGGAAAAACTTCGCACCTCTATATCTCTGAAACCACTCCATCTATATTGGCTTCCGCTTCCGGTCCGGTCTGAAGAGGACGCAGGCGTCACATGCTCGCCGCTTCTTCGACTGGGCCACTGTCTGTGGCTTGCTTTTTTGGTGGTCGTGCGGGTTTTTGGCCATTGAGTCTGCCCTCCGCATAGTCCCGGCTCTGCTCCCTGCTTCGCCTACCCGGCTCCTTCGCCTGCTCGCTGTTTCCTCGGGCACGCTCTCGTGGGTTGTGTCCTTCGCAGCGGTGTGGCGGCGGTTTTCCCGCTGTGATCTTGATTTGTAGCGGCGGCGGTTGATTGCCGCTGCATTTCCCGCTTTGCCGTGATCAACCTTGGCCTCGTGATCGTCTCCTTGCTCCTGTCTGCCCTCTGCTTGGTCCCGACTCTGCTCCTGGCTTCACCTACCTGGCTCCTTCGTTTCCTTGGGCCTGCTCCCGTGCGTTGGGACCATTGTTTCACCTTCTCAACCTTGGCCTCGTGCTCGCCTCTCCGCTCCTGCCTGGCATGGCTCTGCGGTACTCCGCCGCAAGGCTCCTTCTGCTCAATACCCGCTCCACCCCATTATGCATCTCTGCCATCAAATCAAATGGACTCCTCCGACGACCCAGGTACATTCACCGTGGCTCCGGTCGTAAGTTTGTATATGTACAATCAGGTCACTCCATCCCCGTCCTCTGGTCGGCTCAGCGCACTCCCACTCATCGTCCCAGCGCACCTAGTCACGGCAACGCACAAAATCGCACCTCCTGACTGCGAACCCTGGCTAAATCACCTGAATTCATCCCCGCTGTTCAAAACAACATCAAGCTCACCCTGTTCAACACCCGGTCCCTCAACAACAAATGCCTCATCCTCAACGACTACATCCTGGATAACAAACTGGACTTTCTCTGTCTCACCGAAACCTGGCAACAACCACTGGACTACTACACGCTCAACCTCACCACACCCAAAGGATATTCCTACGTCAATAAACCACGCTCGGAGGGCCGAGGTGGTGGAATTGCCGTTATCCACCGTCAAGACATCAGGACCAGCCTCATCCCCATCGCCTCATCCTCATCCTTTGAACACCTGGCTTTTAAACTCTCTGGTCGCACGCAGTCAGTCATGGCTGTCGTCTACCGCCCTCCCAAACCACACCCATTATTCCTGTCTGACTTCTCCTACTTTCTGACCCAGCTATGTTCCCTCTCCCCCTCAATCCTCCTCCTTGGTGATTTCAATATCCACATGGACTCCACTGACTCCACAATGACCACTGACTTCACTGATTTACTCACCTGCTTTAACCTCACTCAACATGTCAACTTTCCTACGCATATCCGTGGTCACATTTTGGACCTTGTCTGCTCCACTGGATTAATTTTGCACCATCTCTCTGGCTCCGACCTCACCCTCTCTGACCACTTAGCCATCACTATGACCATCAACATCCCCACCCCAACACCAAGACATTATCGCACTATCAACTTCCGTAAGCTAAACGCTCTTTCACCTACCTCATTCTCATCCACCCTCTCTGAAAAAATGTCCACTTCTCCCTTCATTGACCTCCACACCCCTTCCGACCTCACTGACTACTACAACCACACTCTCTCCTCCTGCCTTGACCAGCTTGCGCCTGTAAAAACCAAAACAGTTTCTTTCACCCATTCTGCTCCCTGGTTTACCCCTGAACTCCGCCTGATGAAAACTCGTGCTCGCCAACTTGAAAGACTCCGCAATAAAACAGGTCTCACAGTTCACTCCCAAGCCTACAAGGACCACCTACAACACTACAAAGATGCCCTCTCCCACGCCCGCTCCGCCTACTACTCTCAAATTATCCACTCTGGCTCCGGAAACCCAAAAGCACTCTTCTCGACAATAAACAAACTCCTCCGCCCCCTGGACACCACCACCCAGTCATTCACAGTAGACAACTGCATCTCCTTCCTTTCTTTCTTCCAACGCAAAATTGACAACATCTACAACAGCTTGACCACCGCCGCACCCGCTCCCCCTCCAACCACCTGCCCCCCCTTATCCTGCCTTCCCCTGTCTCAATTCTCCCCGGTCTCCCCTACTGACCTCTCTGAACTCCTCATAGGAATGAAAACTGCCACCTGCACTCTTGACCCCATCCCCTCCAGCTTTGTCAAGGCCTCCCTCCCTGCTCTCTCTCCACTTATCATTGCAACAATAAACTCCTCCCTGTCTACAGGCATCGTCCCACCATCCCTCAAAATTGCTGCTGTTACCCCCATTCTAAAAAAACCTGGTCTAAACCCTGACACCCTAAACAACTTCAGACCCATCTCCAACCTACCCTTTCTGTCGAAAGTTTTGGAACGTGCTGTAGCCACTCAACTCAAACATCACCTCTCTGCCAATAACCTGTATGAAACATTCCAATCCGGATTCCGCTCCAACCACAGTACTGAAACTGCTCTCCTCAAAATCACCAACGACCTTCTCCTCTCCTCTGATGCTGGCAACCTCAACATTCTCGTCCTCCTCGACCTCAGGGCTGCCTTTGACACCATCGATCACACCATCCTCCTCACCCGACTTGAATCCACCTTTAACGTTACCGGCACTGCCCTCTCTTGGATTAAATCATACCTCTCTGACAGACGCCAGTTCATCTCCATCAATAACTGCAAATCCCCCACTGCTCCCCTCCCCCAAGGTGTCCCCCAAGGTTCAGTTCTTGGCCCCCTCCTCTTCATCCTTTACCTGTCCCCCCTCGGTCACTTAATCCGCTGTCATGGTCTCCAATTCCACTGCTTCGCCGATGACATCCAGCTTTTCATCTCCACCAAGTCCGTCTCCACCGACACCCACTCTATCCTGACAAACTGCATCTCTGAAATAAAATCCTGGCTTCAAATCAACTTCCTCAAACTTAACTGTGATAAATCTGAAATAATCATCATTGGCCCAAAAACGCTCACAAAATCCACCCATAACTTTGCCCTCAACATCGACGGTATCCCAGTATCCTCCTCCCCTCTCATCCGGAATCTTGGCATCATCTTTGACCAAACTCTCTCCTTCGACAAATACACGAAACAGATCACAAAGTCAGCCTTCTTTCACCTGAAAAACATCGCCCGTCTCCGCTCATCCCTCTCCTCCACGGCTGCAGAAACCCTCATCCACGCCTTCATCACCTCCCGTCTGGACTACTGCAATAGCCTCCTCTATGGTTCACCCTCAACAATCACCAATAAACTCCAATACATTCAGAACTCCGCTGCCCGTCTACTCACCCATTCCCGGACCCGTGACCACATCACCCCCGTCCTTTACAAGCTTCACTGGCTCCCCATCTCCCAGAGAATCCAGTACAAAATCCTCCTCTTGACCTACAAAGCCCTCCATAACCTGGCCCCATCCTACCTGGCTGACCTCCTCTCCAGACACACTCCCACCCGCAACCTCCGCTCTGCTGGTACCAACCTCCTGACCCCCCCCCCCCCCCATCCGGACCAAATTCAGATCCTGGGGGGACAGGGCCTTCTCCATCGCTGCTCCCACCCTCTGGAACTCACTACCTCACACCATCAGAGACTCCTCCTCACTCACCACATTCAAAACATCACTCAAGACCCACCTGTTCAGCACTGCATTCAACATTCAACCCACAGCATTTAACCCCTGACTATCACTTCTCCTTCTCCCTCCTTTTGCTTTAAATATTTCCCTATTGATTCTTGTCTTTTTGCAATTGTTGTTTTCATGTTTTGTTATGCATTATGTTTTGCACTCTGTCAAAGCGCCTTTGGGCTTCATGAAAAGCGCTATACAAAATAAATGAATTATTGGGTTTACTCTCCATGAAATGGAGAGAAACCTATTATTACTGCTAGAGTTTTTCTTATTATTATTCTTCCACCCTATTTTGCACCTCCGAAAACTTCATAATTAAGTTTCTCAGCAACCGCTGGTCGGATTGACAGGAAATTTTCATCAAATGATCGGCTAGGCTCGTAGAATTTTCTAATGCTAATGATGACGTCATAGGTCACGTGGTATGGGCGCCATCTTGTAAAACACCTTCAACTTTGCCCCTCTGTATCTCCGAAACGGCTCAATGGAAAAATTTGAGGAATGGCTCATTCTAAAGAACTCTGCAATGGGAACAAAAAACATGTGTATTGAGTATATCAAAAATGCTAACGTTAAGAGGTTAGAATTCGTCAAACACAGTTTTTCTCCCCCGAAAATGAGATTTGTTCCCCAGATGCTTAGTTAAAAAAAACTCAGAATGCGAAAATTTTCGAAGTCATACGTCACATGGTTCGGCCGCCATCTTGTTTTCCGTGAAAAAACACAAAAAACCCTTTCTCTCCGCAACGGCTGAACGGATCGAGCCCAAACTTGGCATGCATATTCGGATACCCATGACGAACAAAAAAGTCAGCGAGCACGATGTCATCCGACACGTGGTTTCAGAGTTATGACGTTTTAAAATTTCAAACTAGAAATGGAATCACCTCCATAATTTGTGGAGATATCGAGTGGAAACTTTACACAAATGTTCCACATGGGGGGATGTTTCATCGTTACTTGAGACGTTTTGATAAGTCACATGGTTTGGCCGCAATAAATAATGGAAGTTAAATTTTAAAAAGCTTGTAACTCTTGAACCACTGCATGGATCGACTTGAATTTTTAATGCAATGCAGCTCTCATCGGGTGGAACAAGTGTGCACAATTTCAAGATGATTGGATGTACGGTCGCGAAGCTAAAGTCTTTAATGTTGAAAGAAGAAGAAACACACCATTTTGTCCTCCCAGGCCACGACATCATCCGACATCAGTGCGATTGCCATTTTCAGTTTTAATTTCCTTTAAAAAACATTTTCTCTGCAATAATAGGGCCGATTGAGATAAAATTTTCACCATAGGAGGGACTCGGTCTGTAGAATATTTTAATGGTAATTATGACGTCGCAGGTCACGTGGTTCGGCCGCCATCTTGTTTTTCGTGAAAACACGAAAATCCCTTTTTCTCTGCAACGGCTGAACAGATCGAGGCCAATCTTTGCAAGCAGAATCGCATACCCATGACGAACAAAAAAGTCAGCGAGCACGACATCATCCGACAAATGGTTTCAGAGTTATGACGTTTTTAAGCATGAACCTTTAAAACCTAGCTCCTCCCTCATTTTTGATCCAATCGAGGAGAAAATTCACAGATCTGTTCAGCATGTCAGTCTACTAAAATGTCATTTTAGAATTTGTGATAGGGCACGTGGTTTGGCAGATATCGTTAATTAAACGAAAATATTTTTTTTTAAATGGATATCTCTTGAATCGCTTTATTGATCGACGTGAAACTTCATACTCTAGTAGAAGTCATGAAGAGTAACAGGTGTGCAAAATCTCAAGATGATTGGATGTACGGTCTGGAAACTAGAAGTTGTTATTGCCTGAAGAAGAAGAACCACAACACCTTTTTTTGACCAGGCCATGTGACATAACCACCTCACGAGCTAAGGGTAGCTCGAAATTAAATTGTCTTCGGATTTGACAGTCGCTAGAGGGTGTTAACATTCGAATGCAACAAATCTGGGCAAATTCTGATGAAGTTTCGTAAAACTACACGATATTGTCATTTACATTGGAAAATAACATTGTAAAACTCTCTGCCGCCTCGGCTTATTTCTCACTCTGAAGTTCATCCTGTCTTCAATTTTAAGGAGAAAGAGAGGTATCTGCAAGCAATGGTGACCTTTATTTTGTGGAAATCCGATTTACAATGACGAAGTTATCCAAAATCTAACATTTTAAATGGAGCGTATTTCCAAAGTGAATCTTCCACATAACAGGTAAAATATCCACACGTGCAGGCACACCTTACGGCGTCAATTTGGCTCCGATTTCAAATCGGATTTCGATTGTCGTATTGCCTCGGATGAGTTAACAAAATACCACAACAAATTTGGTGACAATCATGAAAAATTTGACCGAGTTCGATCGACGGGATACTTCGTTCTACGCTGACATACGGCACGGGCCACGGATGACGTCATGCCACGGCAGGACGTTCTTCCACGGGTGGCAGATATCGTTAATTAAACGAAAATATTTTTTAAAATGGATGGGGGTGGGGGGGATGTGTGTGTGTTTGTGTGTGTGTATGGATGTGCGTGTGTGTGGATGTCTGTGTGTGTGTGTGTGTGGGTTGGGGGGGGGGGGGGATATGTGTGTGTGTGTGTGGAGGGGTTGGGGTGTGCATGTGGAGGAGGGGGGGATGGATATGTGTGTGTGTGTGTGTGTATGTGTGGAGGGTGTGTGTGTGTGTGTGTGTGTGTGTGTGTGTGTGTTGGGAGTGGGGTGGGGAGATGTGTGCGTGTGTTTGTGTGTGTGTGTGTGTGTGGGTGTGAGGGGCGGGTGGATATGTGTGTGTGTGGAGGGGTGTATGTGTGGAGGGGTGTTCGTGTGGGGGGAGGGGTGTGGGGGTGTTTGTGTGTGTGCATGTGTGTTAGGGTTGGGGGGGGTGGGGGGATGTGTGCATGTGTTTGTGTGTGTGTTAGGGGTGGGGGATATGTGTGTGTGTTTGTGTGTGTGTGTTGGGGGTGGGGGGGCTGTGTCATGTGTGTGTGTGTGTTAGGGGTGGGGGGATATGTGTGTGTGTGTGTGTGTGTGTGTGTGTGTGTGTGTGTGTGTGTGTGTGTGTGTGTGTGTGTGTGTTGGGGGTGGGGGTGGGAGGACGTGTGCATGTGTTTGTGTGTGTGTATGTGGGTGGGGGGTAGGGGGAATGTGTGTGTGTGTGTGGGGATGTGTGTGTGTGTGTGTGTGTGTGTGTGTGTGTGTGTGTGTGTGTGTGTGTGTGTGTGTGTGTGTGTGTGTGTGTGTGTGTGTGTGTGTGTCGGGGTTGTATCCAAGGGGGTTGTGTCAAAGCATGTCCAATGAAAGTGGGGTTGTATCACAAGTGGGGTTGTATCAAAAGTGGGGTTGTATCAACAGTGGGGTTGCATCAAAAGTGGGTGCGAGTAAACCGGTCATCACTGCCAGCAGTTTTAAAGTGGCAGTTCTAGTTATTATTGTTATTATCTTTAACTCTGTCTCTAACTCTATCTCTATCTCTATCTACATCTATATCTCTAACTCTATCTATATCCCAAACTCTATCTCTATCTCTCGCTTTATCTCTATCTTTCTCTTTATCTCCATCTCCATTTATATCTCTAACTCTGTCAATATCTCTAACTCTAACTCTATCTCTATCTTTATCTATATCTCTATCTATATCTCTCTATCTCTATCTATCTCTATCTATATCTCTAACTCGATCTCTCTAACTCTATCTATATCTCTAACTCTATCTATATCTCTAAATCTATCTATATCTCTAACTCTATCTATATCTCTATATCTCTCGATCTCTCCATCTCTCTATCTCTCTCTATCTCTCTCTATCTATCTCTCTATATCTCTATATCTCTATCTATCTATCTCTCTATCTCTCTCTATCTCTCTATATCTCTATATCTCTATATCTTTATATCTCTATATCTCTATCGATCTATCTCTCTCTATCTCTCTCTCTCTTTCTCTCTCTCTCTCTCTCTCTCTCTCTCTCTCTCTCTCTCTCTCTCTCTCTCTCTCTCAATCTATCTATCTATCTCTATATCTCTCGCTATCTCTATATCTCTATATCTCTATATCTCTATCTCTCTCTATCTCTATCTCTCTCTATCTCTCTCTATCTCTCTATATCTCTATATCTCTATATCTCTATATCTCTATCTCTCTCTATCTCTATCTCTCTATATCTCTATATCTCTATATCTCTATATCTCTATCTCTCCCTATCTCTCTATATCTCTATATCTCTATATCTCTATCTCTCTATATCTCTATATCTCTATATCTCTATATCTCTATATCTCTATATCTCTATATCTCTATATCTCTATCTCTCTCTATCTCCCTATATCTCTATCTCCCTATATCTCTATATCTCTATCTCTCTCTCTCTCTCTCTCTCTCTCTCTCTCTCTCTCTCTCTCTCTCTCTCTCTCTCTCTCTCTCTATCTCTCTATCTCTCTCAAAGATTTGTGGTACCTGAGAAGTTAGCTGAATAGTTCTTCATTTATGCAATTTATGTATCTTTGGCCGAGTGACTGATTGTTTTACCATGACGGAACAATATATACAAAGTATGCTTCACGATCCGGGTTGAGAGGAGGAAACTCAGGGTGCCTGGAAACATCCCTTCTCGCACCTATTCTTGGCCAATTATATTAAGTGCTAGAACATTGGTACTTGCATCACCACAGTGGAAGTACCGATGTGTTAATCCCTAATATCAACAACACTGGTACTTGCTTTAATTGATATTTGTCCAATGTCAGTCAATCTCAATCCCTCCCTCCCCGTTGCTAGAGACAGCAACATTGTGTGTTCTTCCACACTTTGAAAGTCATGTATCTAAAGCCATACAAATAGCTGTGAAATTCCCAAGCATGTGGTCCTACAACCACGATACGATTTAATCGTGATACTACGATATAATCTCTTTGTTGTGCTCTTGTGGCTCGTTACCTGCCGTGCAAGAGACAACCTATGCCACCCTTTTCCACCCTCTTACACCGGTCTGGTAATCTGTCCTGCTCTAATCTTCGTTGGGTGATCCCTCCCAGTACTCTTATAATCTGCTAATCTCTTGCTGCTCCTGCAAACAGCAGGTGGTTGCCCATGAGGCCAGTTGGCCGATCTCTCGTGTGCAGCAGAGCCATTCCACATCGGCTCAGCTTGCGAGCTCAGGCTGTACTTAAGATATCTGGAATTCTATACCAAATGAAGCTGGAGAGACCAAATTATGGAGACCCTTTTGGAAAGAAAAGTTGCAAAGTGTTTTTTATTGTATAGAAAAAATTTGACGTTTTTATTATTTTGTCCCTTCCTTCCAATTTGGACATTCATCCAGCATTACTCATGGCAGTCATCACATGGGCTGCACTACAAAGATCTGGCTTCTTCTTCAGCCTGCAGATTCCAGATACTGACTACAAACAGAGTCTTTGGCAGTGTAAACAGTACGCTGTTTGTATTTGTTTGTGTCCAACATTGTCCTTTCAGTGTGGAGATGGAGGGATGGGAGTTACAGGGATGTAAAATTGTGCTTTGATTTTGAAACATTTTTAAGGGACCCAAGTCCTGGGAGTATTCTAAGATTGGAGCAGGCTAAGAATGCGCTCCTTCTTTGGAATGTTGAGTTTTTGGTTTGACCTGAGATTCAGTAAACCAGTCCATCTACGTCCAGTCGGAGTTCCAAAACGATACTATACCCTGCAGAGGTTTCCAAAAAGAATTGATACAACACTTGGAAAAAGTAGAACGAACAGTTCACGTTTTGTATCCCACTGATAGGAAATATCGGGATCCGGGCCCTGAACCAAAATCTACCCGTCTTGTTTTTGTCTTCTAACCAACTCATCCACCAAGTTTTGTCATGGCTCGTCCATAACTTTTTCAGATATCTTGTTAAATACCGTTTTTGGATCCATGTCTCAACGGTGAAAATTCACTTGAAAATTATAGTATCCAGATCTAGCGAGTTATCCTCTGTATCCTAAACAAATTCCAAATTCCCACAACCTTCATTGAAATGTCAGGCCTGGCCAACGGGTTCGTGAAAGACTTGGCCCAAAAAGGTTCCCCCGGCGACAACATAAGTTGGGGTTAATTGGTGCTGTAGTAGTTGTAGTAGTATAATAGTAGTTCTGTTAATAAAAGTAAATACTTTTCATGGGTGGACAGTTATATATTGTATATGTATGCATATATACTGTATATATATATATATATATATAATATATATATATATATATATATATAATATATATATATATATATATATATATATATGTATATATGTATGTATATATATATATATATACAATATATATATATATATATATATATATATATATATATATATATATATATATATATATATATATATATATAGATATGTTAATATACATATATATATATATATATATATATATATATATATATATATATATATATATATATATGTTAATATATATATATATATGTGCATCTGTATGTATATGTATATATACTGTATGTATATGTATATATACTGTATGTATATATATATTGTTACGGAATCCGGAGTACGGCACTCCCCTTAGCAAGGGGGGGGGGGTTAATCCCCTTGTCTTGTTAAGCTGGCCGTCTCCGTTCCTGGACCCACCCCGCTCCTTTGTGGGATGGGATTGGCCAAGGTGATTGGTCAAGGGATTCCCGGACACCTCCGCCAATCCCTCCACAAAGCAGGGGGATGGCCCCGCTCGAATCCCGGACAAGATGGAGTTTGCCGATCGGTTTAGCAATCCGGAATCCGAGCCGTTAGCAAAGGACTAACCCGATTCATAAGCGGTTCTGCCAAAATCGTGCCACAGATATTCAATAGGGAAACACGAAGACGATCGGACGAGAATGAAAACCAAAGAATAAGGAGGAACAGGTATTTATTAACTACTATACAAAACCAAAGAAACCAAATAGTCAGGCAGATAGGTGTATCCATCATAAGAATTGTGGGTTTAGACGTACAAGCATGAAATTTGGCACAGTCATAGATAATAATCTAATGAATAATTCCAGATATGGACCCACCGCGAAAACGTCCTATGGTAGCCATGGCGGCCATTTTACAAAATGGCCGTTTTGACCGCGATTATTTTTTACTGGACGACACAAATGCTTCTTTATGTTCTAATGAAATGACTCTAGATACACATATATGCCATAATTGTATTCTCCAAATGACCACAATTTGCATTTGTGTTGCCAGCAATGTCAATTAACCCACCAAGCACTGTAACGGTAACTTATATTACTAGATAGTTCCAGTTTGATCTTGTTTATACGTCACAATTTTCTCCACCACACTGGCACAAAGCGGTACATTTCAAACTAGCTTGTTTGCACTTGCATCGTCCCTTGCAACCCTTTTTGCATTTACAACAAATCAGCTCCCTTGATGAAATGCTGGCTTCATGAAGCATGGACCATAGGGGTTTCCAGTTGTGGGGATCGATCCATCCCCAATCCCCAGGTGAGGGCAGATCCATAACAACCTTGAGCATGTTTCCCCAGCAGTGGCCACCCATGTACACAGCCCTCTTGATTTGTTGTACCAGGGCTCCTCTGGTAGGGGGAATAGCTTGCATGGCTCGTCCTTTCTTCGTGAAGAGTGCCTGTCGAGCTTCGTCTATGTTGACGAGATTGCTGGTGCGATCGTAGAGAAGAATGGTGAACCGCTCGAGCACTGCCACAACGTCATCAGAGATGTCTGCTGTCCCCGTGGAGAGATGAACTAACGCTGGCGTCAATTCGTCAAATACTTTCCAGGTATCCCAGGCTGTATTCTTGCCCCGTGTATTAAATGACGAGACTGTGTCACACCCTGTGTATGCATGGAACATCGGGAGGGCCTGTGACTTATCTGGTCCGAGGAATGCTGCAATTTCATGTGCTGGAATATACCTGAAGTGCTGGCCTGTCCCAAAGGCCACCCAAAGCTCCTGGATTTTGAGTTTGGTTGTTGCTGCCACAGCCAATACCACTATATCTGTATCCACCGTACGCAGAAGAATTTTCTGAAATCCATCACGGACTGCATCCGCGAGATGTATCATCATTCGTGTATCAGCCTCCTCATGGTCACATGGGGCAAGATGACTGGTGTAGCGTGCGGGAATGCACGTCACATCTGAACCATCCGTGGTGACTATCTGCTTATCTGATACAAGATGTGTGATGTGTTTTGTCAAGAAGGCAAACAGTTCTGTTTTGTTTGCATCAATTCTCAGGAACTGCTGCCAATTTCCTGGAAGAACAGTGGATCCGTCAACTCTCCTTCGAATGCCTTTCCCACGTTTGTCCCTGGCTTGAGATTTCAGGCTGTTGTCACGGTACTGGTCCCAGACTATATCCACACGACAGGCTCTTTGCAAGTGACCTTGTATGTGTGGCAAGAATACTTTCAGCGCATAATCATCAAAGGTTTTGGCAGCAACTGGTTTCAGAACGTTCACCAACACTGCCCCGTCAAGGATAGTGACGTCAGTATCTGGTTTTGGAGCATCACCTCTGACCTCTGCGCAACTCTCTAGACACACCAATAGATCTGATTTGGTTCCCAGTCGTAACTTCCCAAGCTGAGATAAAGACGGGGGACATGCTTGGTTTTCATGGCAGAAAAATTCTGCAAGATCACCATCTCGTGTTTGAGACGCAATGTAGAGTCTTGAGAATAAAGAGCAGTCACTCTTTAGCGAAGTTACTTGCAAACTTGTCTTGGATTTCTCTCTTGGAGACGATCGACTAAACAATGGGAGTTTATTCTTCTTTATTGGCTCAGTAAGAGGTACGGTTCGCTCCAGTAGACGGTCTGCTACGAAGGTCTTGTACTGTTGCTTACCTATCTCCTCAGCCTGTTGAACAGTAGAAACAACAGTTGGGTCAGCAATGTCTCTTGTGTCCAGCCGCAGCAAGTCTGTACTCTCTTCTAGGAAGGGGGTCCCATTTCCTCTATTACTTCAACCAGACGTTTGACATGTTGAGTAAAGATTACCTGTGAACTATATGTTTGCTCATGGTGGCGTGTGTCTTGATTAATCCTTATTTTCCTTCCCTCCATGGATGCTTCAAACTCGGTAGTCATTCTAACCAGTTCCGGCCCAGCCACCATCCATCTTCTAAGAGCATTTGGATTTTGAGTGAGTCCAACAGCACCACCGTCACTCTTCACAGCAGCATTATTTTGCTCATGAGCCTGGTCAATGGCCATAGATGAGAAAACTCGTTTTGTCTTGTGAACTGTGAATTTGCCATTGGTGAATTCAGTAGCAATATCTGGGTGTGATTTGCTAAGACTCATCATGTCTCGAATGTGGACAGGCACCCATCGTGCATAGTTGGTGTGGTCCATGCTGAAAAACCATGGTGCAAGCTGTGTGAGGCTGTCCATGTACAGGGGGAAGTTTGCTGTCCTCAGTGACTTGACAAACGTTAAGAGGAGGACTTCCAGTTGAAGAGTGATGTGCCAGAATTGGAACTGTGGCACATCTCGAATTCGTTGACCACACCAGTCATCAAAGGATTCAGGATGGCTTTCAGACTCCAGAGACTCTGTGTAATGGGCGTAAGATTTTGTCAGTAGGATATATAAGCTGCTTGCTGTCACTTGATGCGCATGTCTGGTTCTTGTAACATGAGATGCATGCAGAAATGAATCTGCAGTTCCAGGAGAAGCAACTTTGGCCTGAACCAGGGCTTCCACCCATCCAGCATCTTCCAGCCAGTCTCCGATCACTTTTAGTCCAGCCATCTCTATATGCAGCCCTCCCAAGATGATGACGAAATGATCTTCCCCGTACGTTGATGGCCAAGTCCACTGTATCTGCTTGGAGATGGTGTAGAGTGGTTGATCCACAGTGATCACTGGTTTCTGTCCTTGGTTGACTTCCATCACAGCTTTTTTAATCACGTCCATGGAGTGCCGTATCATACCAACAGACTTGGAGTCGTCCGGAAAGAGGGGAAGTAGTGCTGTGATCGCCGGCAGATTATCTTGTCCTGACTCCTTACTGGCATGGTAGGTTGCCCATGATAAGTTACTGTCACTTTGTGGGATTTCTTGATACCTCTGTTTCACAGTATCCAGCCATCTGTAAATTAAGCAAAGTACATTAGAATTGTCAGAAAACAAGCAAACATTTACTCATGGTATAACAATAATGTTATTGCATCACGTTCTTATGGCATGGTATTATGTTAGAATGTTACAAGTACTCACCCATACTCTTGGTGCAATGCCTGGGTGATCTCCTGCCCATCACTCTTCAATGGACCATCAGCCTTTGGGAGTGGAGGATCCTTCCGAGGTAACACCAGCGGACGAACACAGGTGTAGGACTCTGGGAGCTCTAACAGTGTAGTGGTAGTAGATGGCTGTTCAAGGACGCTGTGTTCCCTGCGGTCCGTCCCATTATTTTGCAGACTGGGGTGCTGGAAAAGTGATATCCCAGTACCGTGAAAGGAATCTGTCGACGTTGTGGAGCTCGGATTGTGGTCGATATTATCAACCGCTGCCGTTGTGAATAAGCCCTCGCGTAGATTGGGTGGACACACTACCTCATCTCGGTGATACTGCTCACACACTCTGTTTCCCATGGATGTGGAGATTGCCATCACTCGGTCATAGGAGATGGACAGTCCGAGATCAAACAGCATCTCAATGAGGTCACGTTTCCGAGTCCTTGCATGGACTGTGAGTCCCACGTAGATGGGCAATGGGGTTTCTCTGTCTTTGTTGTGACGCACAGTAGTACTTCCCACTCTGCGACGGATGGAGCTATTGTACTGCAACAACTGAGCTGTGCTGAGGGTTGCTTGGGTTACACCATCACCTGATTGAGACTTGATGTTGGGGCCGTCGAGGATCATGGACACCAAAGTCAACAGTGACTGAGGTACTGATTTTACTTGGCAGTCCTCATCAAGTGAACCTGTGAATGTAGCTGCAGTTTGGAACATTTCTCTACGTACTATCTACGCTGCCCTTGCAAGACATATGGCTTCGTCATCGTAGTCTTCTTTGCAGACTTTACGGAGGGCAGGTCCTACATCTTTATCAAATGCAAGTAGTATATCACGCCCTTCCTTATGAGCCGTAAGGTCTGGGATTTGGGCCAGGATACGATTTTTTTTAACTCTGTGCTATGTTGTCTGACATGCTGCTCCACTCCAAGTTGTTCTAGACGATTAGAATAAAGTTTGACGAGATCTGCAAGTTTAAAGACAGGGGCATGCTCTTCATCTATTCTTGTTTCATCGATAAATGACAGCAACTCGGCTAGTGCAATCCCATGGTAGACTTTATCAGTTGTGTCCATCTTCTGTTTATCTTGTAATGATTTAGTTTTGTTGTAAAGTGAAACAAGACACCTTGGATGATATTTTGCATCTTGTGCGACCATGTCCCCAGCACTCAATTTTGCAAGTAGCCTCTCGTCCTGCAGGTCTAATGCACATCTTCGTACGCGTGAGTCTAGACGAAAAGTTGATGCCTCACGGAGTGGTTCGGAAGTTGACACATCTTCGCATAAAAAACAGACATCCGATGCTGCCACTTCATGATGAGCGACTTGACGAGTGTATTTCTTGGATGGAGTAGCATCAGGGTCGCAACCCTGTGTGCATTTCCTTTTTTCTGCTCGTTGTAGTTTTATATTATTGAATTTTGTATGGCAAGATTTGTGCCACTTGGCATTGTTCTCCAGAAACGTAGCTTCAATGCCATTCCCGTCATCAAGGCGTCCTAATTCTAGTGGCATCGGTAATTCGTGAAGTTCATTGAAACGTCTGATGTTGAAGGCAATGGTAGAATAACCAACTCCAACATCGTGCCGTTTTGATTCTGCTGGGCATTGCAAACTTTCTCGTGTGATTTTTTGGCACAAAACGCACTTGTTCCAATCCGTCTGTACCTGCGCCTTTGATTGTCCAGGTTGCAGTGGATCCACTAGCTGATAACTCTTAGACATTTCGCTGTTCGAAACACCAACTGAAAAAAAAGATAAGATACGATAACAAGTTGCAATAAATAAATAAAAACTTTATTTAATTTGCTAATTTGCACTTTATTTAATTTGCTAATTTGCACTAATTTGCATAAAAATGATACGTGGGACATTTTTTCAACTATTTAACATAGCAAATCATTTTCTACACATTTTTTCCTATCTATAGACACCAATGAGAAGTATATTTCGGGGGGGTGCATGAGACCCCTATCTAGCCACTAGACTAAAAGCGGCCATTTTGTAAAAATGTTTTGTAAAAATCTATGACTGTGCCAAATTTCATGCTTGTACGTATAAACCCACAATTGTTACATCTATCTGCCTGACTAAAAGGAGAAACGAAAGCAATATACAGAAGAAGAAGAAGACACAGTGCAATTCTTAAACAGGCTTACTTATACCCACAGGACAATACAGACAGACTCACACGAATAGGGAATTGCAGGCAGGAATGAATGGCTGGAAGGAGAAGGTTCAGGTGGGACAATAGGGCAGGAAGGTCCTGGCAAATGCGCAGCCGAGAGGTCCGCTCCAGGTTCACAGTTCGGAGCGAGCAGCCGGCGGCCCCACGTATACAGCGTACACGGCAGGGGCTTCCTGCAGCAGCTCCGCGCAGCTCATCTCTCATGCCTTCTCACCGGCTCTCCAACTCGTACCTTCTCTGTCCAACTCTGTTCGTGCCCCCTCACTCATGCACCTCTTCCGCCTCTTCCTGGTGGGGGCCTCGCGCCAAGGGTTTTATATCCACGCCTTGGAACCCTCTCGAACTCTCTAGATGTTTCTTGCCACACCCTATCAAGCCATGCCCACCGAGCCCTGGTTGGTCGTTAAGGGCTCTCTGGCTCCACCTTTGATGACGAGATGGTGCCACGCCCGTTCTCTGGCAGCTCCTCCCCCCTTCTTCTCCGATCTTGGCCTCATGGGCAATGGAGTTTTGGCGGTGTAGAAAACAGCCCAACTGTTACTGGCAGCGAACGCTGCCTTACCGCTACTGCACTTGAAGAGTGGGAGACGATTGGGGAAAATTGAAAGGGGACCTATCTTATTTGATTGATGCAACGTAGAATCAACTATTGGAAACACAGCCTTACCTGGAACACAGAATAATGATATAACTATAGAGAGGTCCTAAAGTGTCCTACTGTACATGGACTAACTAAGGTGCAATCTTTAATTAACAGCCAATTAAGGGGAAATGTACACAGGGGTTATTTATAAGGGAATTTACTACTAAATTTACATGTGAAGGTTCTAAAAACCGTAACACAGCACCCTCATTCCTCACGGCACTTCTCGGGCCGAAAAAACTTTAACTTAATGTGACACGCAGGTGTAATACCCCTCTACTATTAACCTTGCCCTTGAGTGTGACAGTTTTAAAACACAATTAAGTATGTCCCGCCTGCTACGTTGCACCCTACCTAACAGATTCACACCCACGGGATAACCGAATTGCGGAATTAATTCGCAAACTATACATGTACGGTGGGGAGCATTATTTACAAGTGACATTATTTGTATTTACATTGCAACCCAGGACCTGTCATTTGTTTGGGAATCAAAGAGAACCCTGCGGGAGGGAGGAAAAAGCATGCACTGCACCGATACACCACCTCTACATGCCCGGGGATGCAGAATTGATATTACAATGCATCCCCGAGCTTGCAAGCACCAAAGCACCAATAAGCACCATCAAGCACCATCCAGTGCTACATTGCACACACAATAAAAACAAACTGATGGTCTTGTTCTTGTCGTTTCCTTCTGCGGGCCGATGTTCTTGATGTTCTCTCTTGATGTTGTTGTTCTTGCTTGCGGCCTATTTGATGATAATAAAGAAAAAAGGCACACAACGCGTCCGTTTTTTTTTTTTTATGGCCAGCAGGGGCCAACTATGGTGGTCCACCTGCATGGCTTGGTGCCACCTCACCGAGGTCCGCAAGCGAAGATTTCTGGCTGCAAAGGCCGGTCCCAGCAGAGGGGTCAGGCCCCAACATGTGGGGTCCATCAGTGGTGCTTGGCCACAGTACCGTGGTCCATATGGGTGTGGTGCTCAGCCACAAACGTGTGGTCCATAAGGTGGTGCATCGACCCAGGCAGCTGTCAGCGGCGGCTCGGGCACACAGATGCGGCTCCCGCATGCTCTCCCTCAGTGCCCAGAGAGCACGGTCCATGGGTGGGGAGGAAGACAAAGTAGAGTCAGCGATGGGTAAGGGCGCAAGGGTACACATCAATAAAGGCAATGCAGAGGTGAGGTGTGCCTGGAGATCGAGCGGAGAAAGCTTGTCCCTAACGTACATCACCCCCCCCCCCCCCCGTCACCTACTCTACCCTCACCCCTTACCCCGTATTTACACGACAATGTACAAATTCGTCTCTATCGTCTCGTCTTCCCCATATCTCCCCTAATCCAAATTCATTACCAATCCCTCTGAAACCAAATTTGCCATCACCCAATTCATCATCAATCCCTCTTGGAGAGATGGAACAACCAGCACAATGTCACACCCACGTCATGATGCGTCTTACATCCCAAAACATTTGCAACAAAATTAAACAAAACCATGGCATGGCGTGGAGCACTGTCATCACCTCAGGTGAGTGGGTGTAGATGGTGTGAGGAGATTCCAATCCTAACTACCCTCTAAATGACTTTAACACTTTTACTCTACCCAGGGTCTTTTCCTGCAAAACCATTGGCCATCTTACTCTATGTGGTTCTAAAAACCGAACTCCCATTGCACATACTGTGGTGCTCTCCAATTTGGGGTCTCACTCCCCCGATTCAACTCCCTGTGCCTTTGCACAATTTCGGGGCTGAGTCGTGTGGCTCCCCTAGCAGGTCTACTCACCTGCACACCTCCGCCACTGCAGTTGCCTCCGAGCTTACCTGCTCCTTACCCTAACCTATCGACTTGGGGAAGGCCCTCTGGCGCTCTCCCCACTCAGTGCCCCCTCTGGCACTGGGCTACCCGGGTCCGTCCTCCGGATCCTCGGGCCCCATTCACAACTCTACCGGCTCCCAGAGCCCACCTGCGGCCTCACCTGGCCGACATCCTCACAGTGGCGGAGTGCCCATTTAACCACACACACTAACAGGCCACACGCCCAGCCATTTCCACTTCACTAATGCACCCATCCAAACACCATTCTACCACACGCACCACAGATGCCAATATCCACCACAATTTACCTACTCCCTCTACCTACTCTTAAACTACCCTCCCCGGGTATTCGTGATACGGGTCCATCCTCCCCATCCACTCCTTCCGCACCAACGACTCCACTCCACGTTTTCCACCATACTCACTCCACACCATCCATTCCATACTCCATGTATCCTAGACCATTCATTTCATCCAACCATTCTCCATACACCTGTTCATTTGCACACCTGTGCTCACACCTACCTGGTGGCTCTTGCACCCTCCTTTCCTCCCAGGCTTCTTCATTCACTACAATGCCATTCACCCACACTCACAATACTCTGCTCAATACTCTCACAATCGCGCTTTTCACCATACGCTGCTCCATCACCTCCTTCACACACACGGCACCATTCACGAGCATTGCCTCATTTGCTCAACACAAAGATTCTCACACACACGGCCATTCTCAACCAATTCCTCTTTCAATAAAAAACCACAAACACACTGCATCATCTGATCTACCTACCCCCCTTCTAAAACTCGCGCTTCCCAGTTGCCTCTTATACTATTGCGCTCCCTCGTCGTTATAATCCACCTAATCTATTCTACGTCCCCTACTACTTGTACAATGTCACTACTTAATTCTACAGTTACCTATGGTCATTTTTCTAGATCCCTAATCCATTATCCTAACCCTCCCTGGCTTGGTTTGCACTGCCATAACCCCATAAACTATAGCTCATGTGCCCGGATGGATGGGAGGGATGGTGGATTTGCCATCCCTCTCCATCGGGCATCTCTCACTATCAATTTCGCCCATCAAATTCTTGCCAATCAAAATTTGCCAATCCTTACTGCCAATCATTTTTGCCAATCAAATTTACCAATCCAATTTGACAATCATCAATTTCCTACTCCTATCAAATGTGCATTAACTTGAGCCTCGGTGCGTCGTTACATTTTCAAAGCTCGGCTTCGCAAAGCCGAGCGATGAATGCGGGTGGCTTGTCTACCGCGGTTGGATCCATCCGGCATTCGGTTCAGGGGAGGGGGTTTACTCGGGCCGAGATTCCAAGGTCCACCTCGGCACGGAGCCTTCCGGTCTCCCGCCCGATGGACCAATTTTGCCTGGCCGGAATGCCGCAACCACAAGGGGGCGCCGTGCCGACCCTTCCTACCTTCCCTCGAACCGGGCCACCCGCTCCGCTTAGCAGAGTGCGGACACGACCGTGCAGGGCGAGCCCCGGCGCGGATCGCGCACGGCGGTTCTTTTGAAACCGCCGTGATTACGACCCCCGCCGGTTCCCGCAGTACCCACAGCCCGGCACGGACTGAGGGCTCGCGTCGACTAAACGTCGGTCTAACCGCTGCTCCGTTTAACGTCGATGCTTCACTTGCATGCTCACACCACGCTTTCCGTTCCTTATTCACACATCCAGGTGTCTCCATACACTTCGTTATTGTACTTTCTCTTACACACCACCCAGGTGCACTCATTTCGCTCACAGACTTCGTTACACACCTGACCACCGCACACCTTGGCACACACTCGTCGTTCGCACACTCCATCAACACACCTCCTTGCGCCCACTCCGTGGTCACATCCTCTGTGACAACCATGGGTGTGCACTCTTCTGCACACCCAACCACACGCTTCAATGTGCCCTCCCGCACCCGCGCCACCACCAACTCACTCTCCATGTCACTCTCACCACCACACTCTGTCGTGCGTTCACTCTCACTCTCGACATCACACTCACTCCTCGGCGCACACATTTTCCTCACACACACCTCCTTTCCACACCTTTCTCGCGCACCTTCTCGTGCACCCTCCCCGGTACATCCTCCGTGCCACTCATGGGGGTGCATTCTTGCACACACCCGATCACCGCCGCACACCCTGGCTCACAAATACCTTCCGCACTCCCCGTAGTCGGACATCCTTGCACACCTCCTCTTTCCACGCACTCTGCCCTAGTCGCACACCTCACCAGCGGCCTTTCATGAACGCCCGGGTCTAGCCCAACACCCAAGCTCACTGAATCTCCCCTCACACCATATACATTTCCGAGCATATCGCCACTCACCTCGGCACCTCTTCTCTTTCGCTCCTCCTCCGCCACCTGCAAACTCTTTATTTGGTCAGTAAGCACATCATCACGCTGTGAGCACAGACCTTGCACCAATTCCATCACCTCCTCCTTTTTCTCCTTCTTAGTCTCCCTCCGTCTCTTCTTAATTTCACTTACCCCCTCTTCCACTTCCTCTAATTTTTGTTTCACCTCCTTTATTTCCCGGTGCACCCCTTCAATTTCTCCCTCTAAGGCCACCTTGGTCGTTTCTATGTGCGTTCTGACTTCCTGTTCCTTCGTCTCCATTGTCTCTGTCACCTCGTCCAACCTCTTTGTCAACCCCTTGTGTACCATCTGACATTCTTTCTTTGTCGCCATTAATTCCTTCTTTATCTCCTTTTGCGTCGCTTTCAACCCTCCTAATACTGCCCTGTTCTTTTCCACCTGCTCCCCTAACTCATTTTGTCCCACTGTCAGCTGCTCTACTCCCCGCGTCAGGTCTTCTATGCCCCCCTGTAACCTAGCCGTGCTGTTCCTCAACTCTTTCTCCATGCGCTCCTCACCCCGCTTTACATCCTCGCGTACCCCCGCGACCTCTTCGCTCACCCCGCGCCTTATATCCTCCCCCATCTCTCCTATTTCCTTTGTAGATGCCGCCCTCATCTGCTCCAAATCCCCCTTGTGGGTGTCCAATTTGGTTTCTAACCCGATTTTTACCTCCTCTATCTGATCCCCCATTTGTTTAATTTCCCGGGCGGATTGCTCCCCTATTTCCCTCAATTTGCCTTCTATATTGTTTTCTAACCCCTCTAACCCATTCTTCACCCTTTCCATTTGGTCCTCCTGGGCGGCCATCCTATTTTCCAACCCCGTTAACCCATTCTTCATTTCCCCAATTTGATTACCCACGTCCTCCAGTTGGCCCCCCAATTTACCTTCTAGCCCTTCCAACCTGTTGTCCAACCCCTCAAACTTATTGTCTAACCCCTCAAACATATTGTCTAACCACTCAAATTTGTTGTCGAAACCCTCAAATTTGTTGTCTAATTGCTCCAATTTGCTGTCTAATCGCTCCCCCATCCTATCTTCCAATCCTCCAATTTGGTTTCCCATCTCATTTCTTTATCCCGTGAAGCTATCCCCTGTTTTGTCCACAAAGGCCATCATGTGTTTCATAAATAGGCCCCAGTCCATCGGTGCCGTGGGCTCGGCTGCCGCAGCCACCACGTGCGAGGCGCCATCTTGTGCGCATCTAACCTCGTGCGCGAGGCCGCCATCTTGTGCGCCTGAAATCCCCTCTACCGCATTCATATTGCTCTCCTCTTCAAATTCCTCCCTGGGGTCTTGGGTTACCTCTAACTCCTCTTCTAACTCCCCTACCGGCATCCGATCACCTTGATCATCCATGGTACGATTTTAATTTGGTATTTTAATAAAAATTTCGGCCGCTCATAATTTTGAGTGCGTTAAGCGCACTTCGGGTCAGATCCCACTCCTGACACCAATTGTTACGGAATCCGGAGTACGGCACTCCCCTTAGCAAAGGGGGGGTTAATCCCCTTGTCTTGATAAGCTGGCCATCTCCATTCCTGGACCCACCCACTCCTTTGTGGGATGGGATTGGCCAAGGTGATTGGTCAAGGGATTCCCGGACACCTCCGCCAATCCCTCTACAAAGCAGGTGGATGGCCCCGCTCGAATCCCGGACAAGATGGAGTTTGCCGAGCGGTTTAGCAATCCGGAATCCGAGCCGTTAGCAAAGGACTAACCTGATTCATAAGCGGTTCTGCCAAAATCGTGCCACAGATATTCAATAGGGAAAACACGAAGACGATCAGACGAGAATGAAAACCAAAGAATAAGGAGGAACAGGTATTTATTAACTACTATACAAAACCAAAGAAACCAAAGGAGAAACGAAAGCAATATCCAGAAGAAGAAGAAGACACAGCGCAATTCTTAAACAGGCTTACTTATACCCACAGGACAATACAGACAGACTCACACGAATAGGGAATTGCAGGCAGGAATGAATGGCTGGAAGGAGAAGGTTCAAGTGGGACAACAGGGCAGGAAGGTCCGGCAAATGCGCAGCAGAGAGGTCCGCTCCAGGTTCACAGTTCGGAGCGAGCAGCCGGCGGCCCCACGTATACAGCTTACACGGCAGGGGCTTCCTGCAACAGCTCCGCGCAGCTCGTCTCTCCTGCCTTCTCACCGACTCTCCAACTCGTACCTTCTCTGTCCAACTCTGTTCGTGCCCCCTCACTCATGAACCTCTTCCACCTCTTCCTGGTGGGGGCCTCGTGCCAAGGGTTTTATATCCACGCCTTGGAACCCTCTCGAACTCTCTAGATGTTTCTTGCCACGCCCTATCAAGCCATGCCCACCGAGCCCTGGTTGGCCGTTAAGGGCTCACTGGCTCCACCTTTCATGACGAGGTGGTGCCATGCCCGTGCTCTGGTGGCTCCTCCCCCCTTCTCCGATCTTGGCCTCGTGGGCAATGGAGTTTTGGTGGTGTAGAAAACAGCCCAACTGTTACTGGCAGCGAACGCTACCTTACCGCTACTGCACTTGAAGAGTGGGAGACGATTGGGGAAAATTGAAAGGGGACCTATCTTATTTGATTGATGCAACGTAGAATCAACTATTGGAAACACAGCCTTACCTGGAACACAGAATAATGATATAACTATAGAGAGGTCCTAAAGTGTCCTACTTTAGGGCATGGACTAACTGTACATGTACATGGACTGTACACTGTACATGGGCTGTACATGGACTAACTAAAGTGCAATCTTTAATTAACAGCCAACTAAGGGGAAATGTACACAGGGGTTATTTATAAGGGAATATACTACTAAATTTACATGTGAAGGTTCTAAAAACCGTAACAATATATATATATATATATATATATATATATATATATATATATATATATAATCGTTAGATTAAATAAGACGCGGACGTAGCTTCAGGACGTCGATCTTTAATTGTCGACAAGCTTTCGACCAACAAAGGTCTTCTTCTGAGTCTACAAAAACAGCAGGCATGTATATCAGTCAAGTATGTATGGTGATATGTGTGTGAGATGTGTGATGTGTGTATAAAATGCATACAGAAGGAAGAGCCACGCCAAAGTTCACTCACCAGCCCCAAGTTCAACGGAAGTGACCGTTTGCGTTACAGTTAGGGTGCACGTGCATATACAAATATAGAGATATACATACATAAACACACAAGCATATATTCATATCCCATTTATATTCATATAATATATTTATATATTTATATAAATGACATATAAAGGTAGAATGAATGAATTTATTGAATGAATATATATTTATTGTTATGTCGTTTGGGTAGGACATATCTAGATCCAGGTAGATCTGCATAGGTAGGTGCTTCGTCTGTCGTGATAGGGAATCCTCACCTGTATTAAGTTTGTTTAGGCGGTTTGTCGGATTAAGTGTATGTATTCCTCCTCACCTGTATTAAGTTTGTTAAGTGATTAAGTGATCATAAAAGGATGATCGTGTGTTAAATAGTTCTCGGGTTTATGCTAATTCCCCCGTGTGTTATCCCCTCTATGGTTTATCCATTGTCTCTTATGGCAATACATCACATACATTAGTTAGGCCCAATAGCGCACCACATTAATTAAATCCCCCCTTACAATGACTTACGGAAGAACAGACCGGAAGCGGCCGCCTACAACACCAGCATGAAGGCAAACATTGCACAGGCAGGCCGAGAGCCACACACAGGAGAACTCATGATTGACAGGGGGGGGGGGGAGCGAGCAACAACCAGAGCACCGATTGGAGGGTAGGGAGGATGAAGGACGTGCCACACTGATTGGCCGGCACAATGACGTGCCACACGATGACGTAACACCAAAGGCGAAGGACGCTCAGCCAATCAATGCGGAGGGTGCGAACGAACTACCAACAAGCGATGCGCTGATTGGAGGAAAAACACCAGGACGTGAGGAAGGCGTGAAAGGGCAGAAGGAAACGATGGACTGATTGGGAGAGAGAGAGAGAGCTGACGTCACAAGACCCTCAGTAAAACGACTCGCTGGCCGACATTGTGCTCTTCTCATTTTGGCTGCCTTCCTGCTTGGACCTCCCTTCTGCCCTTGCTTCACGTTCGCGTTTGGACGTTGGTGATTGAGAGCCGACGATCATCCTCTCCTGGTGAATGCGTGCAAGTGCTGTGCTGTGTGGCGTTGGACGGACAGTGCAGCGAGGCCGGGCTTCCCGCCGACCGGGGCTACGTCGGACGACGCACTCGAGCCAAACGATCCCTGACACTGCCAGGCTAAGATAAGCTCGCATCCACAAACACAACGGTTTCTTTGATTCACTCTTCCCCTGTGCTTGTATGTGAAGTGAGGTGTGCGGGATCCCGATTTAGGAGCATTATTTATTTATCGTCGTGTCCATTGATCTTGGGTACCAGTTAATAAATATTTATTTTTGTACATTTCACATCCGTTTTTGGTTTGATTTATTAATTTGCAGGTGAAGACTGCGCGGACCGTGAAGGTAAGCGGCATTCTCCCCCAAAACCCCCTGCTCGCGTATCGTCCGCCTTTAATTGGAAACGCCTCATTAAGCTTGATTGCTATCCGTGGACGCTCTGTCTTAATAGAGTCGTCCACAGGACAGTATATATACTGTATGTATATATATATATATATATATATTGTTGTTATTCCCCTCGGAGAATACCGGGGAAACACGGATAGCAAATCGAGCGTTATTTGAAGCGGTTGGGGTGGGGGGGGGGGGGGGGGAAGAAAAGAAGAAGTGGCAGCTTTTACCTGTGCTGGCTTAGCTCTGTCTGGCTGCAGTGTCAGGGATCGTCAGGCCCCGAGCGCAGTCGGCAAACGTGGCTCCGGTTGGCAGGAACAAGGCCTCTCACGCCCTTGTTCGCGAGCTGCTAGGCCCGTGTACGCTGCAGAGCGGCAAGCCTCGCCCCTGCTTCTCCACGCTGCAGTGGCAAGCCACGCTGGTACGCCCGTCGCTTGCACTGAGAACCAACTCTTCATGCTCGTTCAACCGTCTCTCCACCAATGTCCGAAAGCAAGACAATCCAGCGGAACATAAGGGAAGTCCAGGGCAGGTAGAAGGTCCAAGTGCAAGTAAGCAGTCCAAACCGAGAGAACAAAAGGGGACGTTGATGCTAACAGAGCCAAAATGCGACCGCTCGCTATGGGATCCAGAATGAGAAGGAAAAGATGTCGGCTTGCAGTTCATGGTGTAGCTTGTCGTCTGACGTTACAGGCCCTTCTCCTTCAATCAGCGCGTCGCTTCTTGCCCACCCGAATGTTCCTCCCCCGTCAGTCCCCCACCATTGGCCAAACACCTCGCGCTCTCCTCCAATCCGAGGGAAGCTTCTTGCCCCTCCCCTAGCCAATCACCAGTCCTCTCCCCACTCCGGCCCTCGTCCTGTGGTGTCTTGTCCAATGGTGTGATCTCCCCATCAAACCCTTTGAACAATCCCTCTGGTGTTGGGCGTGGCCTCAACCTGCCTTGCTCAATGTTTGTCTCCAAGTCGAGGTTGTCAGCCCAAGTGCGTCATCTGAGTTCCTGTTAGGTTTTATTATTATTATTATTGGCTATATGTGGTGCTTTTAATGGTGGGATTCCTAACTAGTGTCTATGTGCATTGCCATATGGGACAAAGGAATGATCACAGAGGGAACGATGTACAAGGAAATTTTATCCTTATGCCCTAATCTAGTTAACAATCCCGCCCACTTGTGACTGGGACAAAGACACAAGCTTAATCCGACATTCGGGCGACAAAACTTATTACATCAAGATTCCCTATCACGACAACTGGAGTATGATACCTATGCAGATCTACCTGAATCTATATATGTCCCTACCCCAAAATTCATAACAATATATGCATGTGTTAGTATAATACTTGGGTAAGGCTCGTAATAGAGGTGACGGACATACTGACGGGACAAACACTTAAAACAGCCACTGAGCTTGGGGGAAGTGCTGTTACTAACGTCATTTCCTGGGATACTCTGGGTACCAGCGACGGCATAACAATGGCACCACTTTTCTCACCGTACTCCGCGGAGCATTTCCGCAAGAGGTATTTCCTCCTCCCCATGGATGCCAACCGATGGGGATTGTCCGTGCCCTATCCTTTTCAAGCAAGGAAGCAGCACGTACCGTTTTAAAAGTGTTTGCTATGACTTGAACCGGTCCAAACCGGATGGGTGTTTTTTAGGAGACACCATCTCCTTACTGGGTGGCTGTTGGCTCTCTACGGGAGCTCATCCGCCCTTTGCCAGGTGTTGTTTGTGGTCCTGCCAGGTGTCTGGCAGTGGCAGTCCCAAAAGATCATTCGGTTGAGTACTCTCCATTCAGATATATCCGCCTGACAAAAACATCGACAGTAAGAGCAGTTGAAGGCAACGACCATTGACCATGTCGTTGTTGTCACGCAGCAGTATTTTTTGATCTTGGAATGTCCTCGCAAAGCCAAACAGTAAAACAATTTCACTATTACTTTTTTCCCTTAACTCAGTCGACATTGGATTGAAGCTGGGGCCTATCCAAACGGTTTGATCTTTCACAGCATGATGTTGTTTGAGCCTCGACCAGCTAAATGCTCGGGCTACAACTTATGGTGTCTATAAATCCACTTTTGGTGTTCGTGACATTATCCTGGCTACATGGTTGGTGAGTTGTGGCCTTGGAGGATGTTTGTTCAACTCGGCCTGCCATCTTCGTCTGCTCGGAAGCGTCTCTGACTCCCCCGCCACATCCCTCCACAACCTCCCTCCTCGCCCTCAAACCGCCAAACACATTCCCATTCATTCCTGATTTTCACACACCCCGTCTCTCCTTCCGGGACATTTTCCCATCTCTATGCTTTTGCTGTCCTGTTTCACGTCATCCATTGCTCATCTTTGGTTTTTCCACCTTACCGGAAACTGCTAATTCCGTACTTTGAACACGAGGTGAAGCTCATACTGTGCACACTAAATCCATACCACGTGACCATCTTAACCTCTGGCCTAAGTACAATGTACTGGAACTTACTTTTTGTCCTTCATCCTGAGATTTTGTGGCATCAATAAGTGTAGTTCTGCGAACACTTCCCCCAAGACCTGTTTTGTAATGTGGGAGGAAAACACGAGTTTCAGACCTGTGGAACAAATACTTGTACTTAGGTTGCCACCTGCATCACCTAAGGTGGACAGAGGTTATGTTTTCACCCACGTCTGTCTGCTTTGTCTGTGAGAAGGATATTCCAAAAAGTTGTGGATGAGTTGGTTTAGCGACAAGAACAATCTGATTCGATTTTGGTTCAGGTCCGAATCCAGATCCGACCTATCAGCTGGGTACAAAATATGAACTGATCAACCTGGCGCAGGTATCCTCTCCACCGAGTGATAGTCTACTTACCCTCGCCAGAGGACAAGGTCTTGCATTTGAGTCCGTTTGTCTGTCTGTCTGTTTGTCCACACAGATTAAATATTATTTTCTCTGCAACCGTTTGTCCGATTGACAGGAAATCTTCACCAAAGGTGCAACTCCACCTGTATATATTTTTTAATGATAATTATGACGTCATAGGTCACGTGGTATGGGGGCCATCTTGGAAAAAACGAAAAACTTTGCACCTCTATATCTCGGAAAGTGCTGAATAGAAAAAATTGAGACATGGCTCATTGTAAAGAACTCTCCATGGGGAATAAAATATGTTAATGATGATGTCATAGGTGCCTCCATTATGACGTCATAATTCGACAAGTACAAAACTTCATCCGATCAAGATGAAATTTCTTGAGCGTCATCTCGGGATAAATTGGTGTTGAAAAAATAAAAAATGATGTCATCGGTTACGTGGTCCGGCCGCCATATTTGTTTTAGCACAAAAGCCTTAAAACCACTAACAACACGACCTGGTGAGGGTCTGCAATCTCCGATTGCTCTTTCTTGTTTATTTTTGTTTTTGCACCATTTGTACGGACATCCTGTCTGTGGGTGCCAATGGCCCTTTCTCCATGGCCAAAAACAAGGGATTTTACCAGGGCTTTGTTCGGCAGCTTTGATGTTGTGATTTAATTCACACCACAAAACATCTCTCAGGGAGGAGGGAGTGCTCAGTGGCATCCACTACGAGTCTGGAAGGTTGGTGGTTCGAACCCCGGTTGGTCGAGTCATTCGAAAGACGTAAAAATGTTTTGGTGAAGCCTCATGTGTGGAAGAACCATAAATTGTACAATCGAAGTATTGTACATGAATTGTACAATTGGCTGAAGCTTTTTTTTTTTTATCAGAAAAAGGTAAACAAAAAATCATGAACTACACATGCATTTTAAAAGTGATTCTATTGGACCACTCCTCAATAGGGGTGGGTCCCCACCTTCACCTGAACCAGGAACGACACCTCATTTCTCATGGTATCTCTCCCGTCACGTGTTGCTTCTTTGCTTGATGCTGGGTATCTAAAAAGGATAGACCAGGGACAAACAACCATAGGTTGGCAACCATTGCTCAGGTTTGATTGGCCTCCTGCGTTAAAGTTCCTTGTAAGGGAACTCGTAATTTGCTGCTACAATGATGCAAAAATGAATTACATGCTTCACTGTGCTTACTTTGCAGCAAAGTACATTAACATCAGTCATTATGTTATCAGTATCACTCAACATGAAAACAGAGTTGGGACGGGATATTCGCAATTATAGCTGGGAAATCCACATTGCTAATGCAGGTATGGGGGAAATCACGTGTTTTATTTCCATGTCTTAGGAACATTGTAATGTGCTTGCTGTCATACAATGCATGTGTAAATAAAGACAATGTTATACATGATTAGACTGTTCTTTCCTTTCTAAATATTTGAAATTTTACCCCTTGCTTTATATTTACCTTCGCAAAAGCGGAAGGTTATGTTTTGATCGCTGTGTATTTATTTGTATGTCTGTGTGTGTGTGTGTATGTTATTCGCATAACTCAAAAAGTATTCAACCGAATTGCATGAAATTTGGTGGGATGATTGGTTATTATACGGGACACATTTGATTAGATTTTGGGAGCAATCGGGTCAAAGGTCAAGGTCAAGGTCACGAAAAGGTCAAAATCGTATTTTTACCAAGTACAGAACAGTAGCTGCGGCGAAGGTATGCGCTCTACCGAGTGCCCGTTCTAGTTGTTCATTCATTTGTATGGAGAATCTGCAAGATGTGCCGCTGATGCGGTGCCCCATGAACCCATGAAGATTAGGGCAGGAACTTGGAATTTGCAGTTGTGCTGCTGATGCGGTGCCCCATGAAGATTAGGGCAGGAATTTGGGATTTGCAGTTGTGCCGCTGATGCGGTGCCCCATGAAGATTAGGGCAGGAATTTGGGATTTGCAGTTGTGCCGCTGATGCGGTGCCCCATGAAGGTTAGGGCAGGAATTTGGGATTTGCAGTTGTGCCGCTGATGCGGTGCCCCATGAAGGTTAGGGCAGGAATTTGGGATTTGCAGTTGTGCCGCTGATGCGGTGCCCCATGAAGATTAGGGCAGGAATTTGGGATTTGCAGTTGTGCCGCTGATGCGGTGCCCCATGAAGATTAGGGCAGGAATTTGGGATTTGCAGTTGTGCCGCTGATGCGGTGCCCCATGAAGGTTAGGGCAGGAATTTGGGATTTGCAGTTGTGCCGCTGATGCGGTGCCCCATGAAGGTTAGGGCAGGAATTTGGGATTTGCAGTTGTGCCGCTGATGCGGTGCCCCATGAAGATTAGGGCAGGAATTTGGGATTTGCAGTTGTGCCGCTGATGCGGTGCCCCATGAAGATTAGGGCAGGAATTTGGAATTTGCAGTTCTGCCGTTGATGCGGTGCCCCATGAAGATTAGGGCAGAAACTTGGAATTTGCAGTTGTGCTGCTGATGCGGTGCCCCATGAAGATTAGGGCAGGAATTTGGGATTTGCAGTTGTGCTGCTGATGCGGTGCCCCATGAAGATTACGGCAGGAATTTGGGATTTGCAGTTGTGCCGCTGATGCGGTGCCCCATGAAGATTAGGGCAGGAATTTGGGATTTGCAGTTGTGCCGCTGATGCGGTGCCGCATGAAGATTAGGGCAGGAATTTGGGATTTGCAGTTGTGCCGCTGATGCGGTGCCGCATGAACATTAGGGCAGGAATTTGGGATTTGCAGTTGTGCTGCTGATGCGGTGCCCCATGAAGATTAGGGCAGGAATTTGGAATTTGCAGTTGTGCTGCTGATGCGGTGCCCCATGAAGATTACGGCAGGAATTTGGGATTTGCAGTTGTGCTGCTGATGCGGTGCCCCATGAAGATTAGGGCAGGAATTTGGGATTTGCAGTTGTGCTGCTGATGCGGTGCCCCCATGAGCCCATGAAGATTAGGGCAGGAATTTGGGATTTGCAGTTGTGCTGCTGATGCGGTGCCGCATGAAGATTAGGACAGGAATTTGGGATTTGCAGTTGTGCCGCTGATGCGGTGCCCCCATGAGCCCATGAAGATTAGGACAGGAATTTGGGATTTGCAGTTGTGCCGCTGATGCGGTTCCCCCATGAGCCCATGAAGATTAGGACAGGAATTTGGGATTTGCAGTTGTGCCGCTGATGCGGTGCTCCCATGAGCCCATGAAGATTAGGGCAGGAATTTGGCATTTGCAGTTGTGCCGCTGATGCGGTGCCCCCATGAGCCCATGAAGATTAGGGCAGGAATTTGGGATTTGCAGTTGTGCCGCTGATGCGGTGCCCCCATGAGCCCATGAAGGTTAGGGCAGGAATTTGGGATTTGCAGTTGTGCTGCTGATGCGGTGCCCCATGAGGATTAGGGCAGGAATTTGGCATTTGCAGTTGTGCCGCTGATGCGGTGCCCCCATGAGCCCATGAAGATTAGGGCAGGAATTTGGGATTTGCAGTTGTGCCGCTGATGCGGTGCCCCCATGAGCCCATGAAGATTAGGGCAGGAATTTGGGATTTGCAGTTGTGCTGCTGATGCGGTGCCCCCATGAGCCCATGAAGATTAGGGCAGGAATTTGGGATTTGCAGTTGTGCCGCTGATGCGGTGCTCCCATGAGCCCATGAAGATTAGGGCAGGAATTTGGAAATTGCAGTTGTGCCGCTGATGCGGTGCCCCCATGAGCCCATGAAGATTAGCGCAGGAATTTGGGATTTGCAGTTGTGCTGCTGATGCGGTGCCCCCATGAGCCCATGAAGATTAGAGCAGGAATTCTGATTTTCAGTTGTGCCGCTGATGCGGTGCCCCATGAACCCATGAAGGTTAGGGCAGGAATTTGGAATTTGCAGTTGTGCCACTGATGCGGTGCTCCCATGAGCCCATGAAGATTAGGGCAGGAATTTGGAATTTGCAGTTGTGCCACTGATGCGGTGCCCTATGACGGTTAGGGCAGGAATTTGGGATTTGCAGTTGTGCTGCTGATGCAGTGCCCCATGAAGATTAGGGCAGGAATTTGGGATTTGCAGTTGTGCTGCTGATGCAGTGCCCCATGAAGGTTAGGGCAGGAATTTGGAATTTGCAGTTGTGCTGCTGATGCGGTGCCCTATGACGGTTAGGGCAGGAATTTGGAATTTGGCCAGGGTGTCGGGACACAACGCCCCATTCTTGTGAAAGTCACCATGGGATATTTATCGTCCACCAGCCAATGTTGGTAGAGGGTCCCTGGCTTCATGTCCAATCAGATGGATGGTCTGACAGTTTAACATTAAGTCTGGGATGATATACACATACCAGATCACAGCTCAAGAGACGTCTAAAATCTTGTTTTCATATGATACAAAAATAAAAAGGAGAGAATGTACACTTCTTCTGAGAAATCCCGAGAGTTTCTATTTGAATTACCTTATTTACTAGAAACACCCACTCCCCTATGGGAATGGCAAGAGTGCGCAACATGATCGTACCACCTTCTGAAACCCCACACATGGAGATACCAACTAACGACACACACACACACACACACACACACACACACACACACACACACACACACACACACACACACACAATGATATATAGTATGATAGTGGTTCTTGAACATAAATCACATGCAGGACAAATACATTCGTAGACATCAGTGCTCTTTAAAGTGAATTACAAGGACATTAGTTAACAATGGACAAATATGTGCAGTATTTGGGATTTGAACATGGTCCAAAATCATGAGCCATCATTGGTTCAGATGCAGTGTTAAACAGGCCAAGGGACATATTTCTTAACATAAAACCGCACAACTCCCTCATGCCTCCGAACGGGTTGCTGCCTCAAAGGCAAGAGTGCAAAACCGCAGTTTGTCAGCATGAACGGCTCTGACATAACCTCCAGGCCCAGTGGTTGTGAGAAGCTGCCATGGCCACGTACATGCATACCAACCTTCGTGCAAGCATTTGCAGCGTGTACTTCAAATTTATTTACAAAATTTATTTATTTATTTTAAATTTATTTACAGCTGCATCTTCAAACTTGCTCAAAAGATGTAGCTAACTGTGTTGAAGTTGCGGAAAGAGTGCAGTTTGGCAACATTTTTCCTCCAAAACATCTTTCGAGCTATACTAGTGTTGAGTAATTAATATATACATGCTTATATATATAAATATATATCCCTCCTGCCCCTCCAGTATCGATGGTGTGCCCGCAGTGTGATGGAGACACTCAACCGGAGGCTCTTTTGGAGCACGTTTGTGCCAGTGAATTTGGTGAGTACTCTGAATCCTCTATCCCATATCAACCGACCTTTATCCCAGCATCCTTCTAGCCTCAAATCACCAAAAGGGAGTATTCAGTTTTCACTCTGTTTGTTTGCTTGTTTTTATTACTTGTTTGTTTGTTTGTCCGGGCAATATCTCAGCCATCCTTTGAGCTACAAAGGTAAAACTTGGGCACAATAGTGAGAACGTGCTTTGGCAAAAACGGTATTTTTTTTATTAATCAATTAATGGATTAATTACTTAATTATTATCGATTTATTAAGTACATACATATTTATTTTATTTCTCATCTGGGCAATAGGTCAGCCATCCTTTGAGCTAGAAGGGTAAAACTTGGGCACAATAGTGAGAACGTGCTTTGGCAAAAACCGTATTTTTTTATTAATCAATTAATGGATTAATTACTTAATTCTTATCGGTTTATTAAGTACATACATATTTATTTTATTTCTCATCTGGGCAATAGGTCAGCCAGCCTTTGAGCTAGAAAGGTAAAACTTGGGCACAATAGTGAGAACGTGCTTTGGCAAAAACGGTATTTTTTTATTAATCAATTAATGGATTAATTACTTAATTCTTATCGATTTATTAAGTACATACTTATTTATTTTATTTCTCATCTGGGCAATATCTCAGCCATCCTTTGAGCTAGAAAGGTAAAACTTGGGCACAATAGTGAGAACGTGCTTTGGCAAAAACGGTATTTTTTTATTAATCAATTAATGGATTAATTACTTAATTCTTATCGATTTATTAAGTACATACATATTTATTTTATTTCTCATCTGGGCAATAGGTCAGCCATCCTTTGAGCTATAAGGGTAAAACTTGGGCACAATAGTGAGAACGTGCTTTGGCAAAAACCGTATTTTTTTATTAATCAATTAATGGATTAATTACTTAATTCTTATCGATTTATTAAGTACATACATATTTATTTTATTTCTCATCTGGGCAATATCTCAGCCATCCTTTGAGCTAGAAAGGTAAAACTTGGGCACAATAGTGAGAACGTGCTTTGGCAAAAACCGTATTTTTTTATTAATCAATTAATGGATTAATTACTTAATTCTTATCGATTTATTAAGTACATACTTATTTATTTTATTTCTCATCTGGGCAATATCTCAGCCATCCTTTGAGCGAGAAAGGTAAAACTTGGGCACAATAGTGAGAACGTGCTTTGGCAAAAACGGTATTTTTTTATTAATCAATTAATGGATTAATTACTTAATTCTTATCGATTTATTAAGTACATACTTATTTATTTTATTTCTCATCTGGGCAATATCTCAGCCATCCTTTAAGCTAGAAAGGTAAAACTTGGGCACAATAGTGAGAACGTGCTTTGGCAAAAACGGTATTTTTTATTAATCAATTAATGGATTAATTACTTAATTCTTATCGATTTATTAAGTACATACTTATTTATTTTATTTCTCATCTGGGCAATATCTCAGCCATCCTTTAAGCTAGAAAGGTAAAACTTGGGCACAATAGTGAGAACGTGCTTTGGCAAAAACGGTATTTTTTTATTAATCAAATTTTTTTTTTGTTTGTTTGTTTTGTTTTGTATACAAGATCGAGGCTCGTGAAAGAGCGAACATTAATCACACAGAAAGACAAACCGACACATAAAACATATAACATCGGGAGCGGTAGACAAGATGGGGAGAGAGAGGGAAGGACACAAACACAACATTTGAGAGCAGGGACCGAGAGACATGGAGACATCGAGAGATCTGAGAGAGGGCGAGGGCTTTGGGGGGGGGCATGGGAAGGGGGCGGTGGGAGAGGTATAAAACATATGGACACTGCCAGGACTTCCAGGAAAGAAGTTGGAATTTCAAACAAGGTGGATCTGGGGTGAATTAGCGGGGGTAGAAAAGATCAAGGTTTTGGATGGGGGAAGATAAGAGATGGTGGTGAACAGCTGTTTTAAAGACCTGGAGGGAGGAGAGGGATTGAAGGGAGTGAGGGAGTTTGTTCCAGAGGCGGGAGAAAAGAGGAATGAAAGAGTGAAGGTGAGCAGAGAGCCGAGATTTCGGCAGTTTAACCATCAGAGGGTTGCTGGCAGATCTTGTGCGACCTGTAGGAATATTTGGGGGACAGAGCACAGAGAGAGCTGGGGGTGCAAGGCCGGAGAGGAGTCGGTAGAAGACAGAAAGACCACCTACCTGCCTGCGGTGAGTGAGTGAAAGGCCCTCAGAGATAGCTTCATCGCGGGAGATTCCAATAATTCTGAAAGCTTTGGTTTCAACAGCGTGAAGCCGAGCTAGGTGTGAGGCAGGAGCACCGGCCCATAGGGGAGAACAGTATTCCATTGAGCTGCGGATGAAAGCCTTGTATGTGGTGAGGAGCTCAGGTGTGCCGAGGAAGGACTTCGCACGACGGAGGATGCCCAGTCGGCGACTGGCTTTGGAGGCCAGCTTGGAAATGTGGTTTTCCCAAGAAAGATCATGGCAGATAGTGAGACCCAAAAGCTTGAGCGACAGAACTTCTTGGAGAGGATTGTTGAGAAAGTAGATGGGAGGGTTGTCCAGTCGATCTTTTCGGAGAGACATAGTAAGAGTGTGAGATTTGTCAGGATTGAAAGACATGTTCCACTTGTTTGACCAGTCTGTGATTTTGTCCAAGTCTTCAGAGAGTGAGGAGGCTGCAGGCTGCCGATCTGAGGGAAGAGGAATGGAGCGGCAGAGCAGATTAATGGATTAATTACTTAATTCTTATCGATTTATTAAGTACATACATATTTATTTTATTTCTCATCTGGGCAATATCTCAGCCATCCTTTGAGCTAGAAAGGTAAAACTTGGGCACAATAGTGAGAACGTGCTTTGGCAAAAACGGTATTTTTTTTATTAATCAATTAATGGATTAATTACTTAATTATTATCGAATTATTAAGCACATACTTATTTATTTTATTTAACATCTGGGCAATATCTCAGCCATCCTTTTGAGCTAGGAAGCTGATATTTGGACATGACAATGACCAAGTGATTTGGCTGTAAAGGGTATTTTTGATTAATAGATTAATCAATCAATCAATTGATCAATTATTTAATTCTTCAATTAATTACCTAATTAAATTTTTTTTAAAGTTACATATTCGGATGAAACGGTGGTGGTTTAGCTATGCAAATGAAGAAATGAATTATTTTATGATTATTATTTATTTATGTAAATTACTCAATAAATCAGTCAATTATTGTACACTCCTCCCTCCCATATCTCCATGTGTTGAACAGTCTCCATGTGCTGAACCGTGGCAATGTCGCACGCTGGAGGATACTTTTGTTATGAATTTGGCATGGCGCAGTGTACTTTGAATGTCGCTCGACTTGTTATGTTTGTGGTCTCCCAGATTCCATTAATGTACCGGCCCATAAGGAGATAGCGAGGGAATCCCACTCAGAGACAAACCCCTCGAGGTATTCTGATGGATTAATGATTCATTGTCATTCTGTTTGCAGAGTCTCAAGCAGCAGTAGAGATGAACCTAAGGATGTCTTTGTCGACTTGTAAAGAAGTGTTATCCTGATAGAGCCCTCAATGCAAAAGTCACCACTTTATCTTCATCCGCTGATCTCAAACATAAATGTTCTTGGTGTGGATGGTTTCTGATGAATTGTGGACTTAAAGCACCAAAGCAGCTCAGAAGCATTGTCCGTATTGCTAGATAAGCATGGCTCCAGCTGAGGATTGTCTCATGACTCATACATACATCTCAATGTCTTGCTTTCGTTTCAATACGTACATAACAAAATATGGGTAGTGTGCTGAGCATGTCACCGAATGAGTGTAGCGTACTTCTGCGACAACATGCTGCAACTGCTGAGAGCCAATTACACAGCTCCAGGGATAAGGCATGGCAGCTAATTAGTCTTTCTTGCACGAGTTAAACAAAGAAGCATGCAGGAAGCAAAAGGCTCGACTGGTAAGGCAACCCGAAACTTGCTTCTCCCTGCTATCCTATATTCCTACAACTCCACCATTATCCAATTTCCTTGTTTTGTCTTTCTCTTGGGGAGATTATATTATTGAGGTCAAAAAAATTGGGGGGTGGAAGTAGTACTTGTGTTCTTCTTCAAAATCCTTTAAATGCAGTGAGGTTGGCTGGCAATGATATGCTGCTCTTCACTGTCGATAACACTGCTCCATCACCCCCTTATCACCCGCCATCTCTCTCTCGCACTCTCTCTCTCCCTCCCTCTCTCCCTCGCTCCCTCTCTCCCTCTTCTCCCTCTCTCTCTTCTCCCTCTCTTCTCCCTCTCTCTCACTCTCTTCTCCCTCTCTCTCTTCTCCCTCTCCCTCTCTCTCTCTTCTCCCTCTCTCTCTCTTCTCCCTCTCTCTCTCTTCTCCCTCTCTCTCTTCTCCCTCTCTCTCTTCTCCCTCTCTCTCTTCTCCCTCTCTCTCTCTTCTCCCTCTCTCTCTTCTCCCTCTCTCTCTCTTCTCCCTCTCTCTCTTCTCCCTCTCTCTCTCTCTCTCTCTCTCCCCCTCTCTCTCTTCTCCCTCTCTCTCTCTTCTCCCTCCCTCTCTCTCTCTCTCTCCACTCTCCATTCACCTGCACCTTTCTGACATCCCTCTTCACGCAATCCTCCCATCCCATCTAACCCATCTAACCGCTGTATACTTAAAACAAGACCGATAGTCGAACCACTGCGTAGCCGGGCTTCGATCTGCCGAGTGGAGGATCTGCTGTCCCCCTGTCATGTAACCAGATCCTTAGCTCTGATTGGTGGACGTTTGATAGGGATATACATACATACATACATACATACATACATACATGCATCGGACAGACAGACAATTGCTGTTTCAGATGGCATTGCCCTACAGGCTAGGCCGTAAAAATATGGCTGCCGAACGACGTGACCGATAACATCAATTTTTTTTCTCGACCAATTTATCCCCAGATCACACTCAAGAAATTCCTAGAATCCCGAGAACTCAAGATCACATGCTGATCAGATCAAGTGTTTTACTTGTCGATTTATGACATCATAATGAAGGCACCTATGACACCATCATTAACATATGTTATTCACCATAGGGAGTACTTTACAATGAGTCACCTTTCAATTTTTCCCATGGAGTGGTTTCGGAGATATTGAGGTGCAAAGTTTTTCGTTTTTTCCAAGATGGTGCCCGCACCACGTGACCGATGACACCATAATTATCATAACAATTTATACAGGAAGAGTCGCTCCAATGGTTAAAATGTGTGTCAATTGGACCAGCAGTTGCAGAGACAAATCATTTTAAAGGGACTAAACCCACAAAATGCTGACAGAAGTGACATATACACACACACACATACAGTCACGTGAAAAAGTAAGTACACCCCATGTAAAGTTTTGACTTTTTCAACATATTTCAACATACAGCTATTTGATCTTCATTTCAACAATATTGATAGACAAAGGTGATATAATATAACAAATATCATGAAACATTTACATTTTGTAGTCCATTGTATAATTTAAATAAACATAAATGCAAATTTCACATGTGGATAAAGTAAGTACACCCTTGGCTCGAATAGGTGGTATTTCCCCCTTTGGCAGAAACAACCTCAAGTCGGCGTTTCTTATAACTGTCTACCAGTCTCTGCCATCGACTGGGAGAAATTTTTGCCCACTCCTCCATGCAGAATTCTTTCAGCTGTGCGATGTTTGAGGGGTTTCTTGCATGCACAGCTCGTTTCAAATCCCCCCACAACATCTCGATGGGATTTAGATCCGGGCTTTGACTTGACCATTGCAGAACCCTCCATTTGTTTCTTTTCAGCCTTTCCTTGGTGGATTTACTGGTATGTTTAGGGTCATTGTCATGTTGCAAAGTTCACCTTCGGATGAGCTTCAACTTTTCGACAGATGGCCTCACATTATCCTCAAGCACCCTCTGGTACAATGAAGAATTCATAGTGGATTATATGATGGGGAGCTGCCCAGGCCCTGATGCAGCAAAGCTGCCCCAAACCATAATATTTCCACCACCATGCTTTACAGTTGGTATCAGGTTCTTGTGGTCAAATGCTGTCTTTGGTTTTCACCAAACATGTCTTCTGGTACTGTGGCCAAATAGCTCTACCTTTGACTCATCTGTCCAGAGCACATTGTTCCAGTAGTGCTGGTCTTTGCCTAGGTGTTCATTGGCAGACTTTAGTCTTGCCCTGATGTTCTTTCTGGACAGCAAAGGTTTCCTCCTGGCACACCTCCCATGTAGATCAAATTTGTGCAGCCTCTTTCTAATGGTAGACTCGTGCACTTTGACATCAACAGTGGCAAGAGCTACCTGTAGGTCCCGTGATGACATTCTGGGGGTTTTTAGAGACTTCTTTCAGCATCTTGCGGTCTGCTCTCGGGCTGAACTTGCTGGGGCGGCCTGGCCTGAACAAGTTGGCACTTGTTTGGAATCTTCTCCACTTGTAGATGATCTTCCGGACAGTCGAATGATTTATTTCAAATTGTTTGGAGATCTTTATAAATCCCTTCCCAGACTCGTAGGCATCTATAACCTTCTTTCTGAAGGCCTCAGAGAGCTCTTTTGATCTAGGCATGGTGACGCCGCACACTTCAACAACAAAGAGCAAACCAAACTAAATGTCTGAGGTTTAATTAAGACAGGTTCCTCCAAGATCCTCTCTAACGATGTTCTAATCATTTGCACCTGAGCTGGTGCACCTGATTCTAATTTTAGGTATTTGAAGTAGTGATAAATGTAGGGGTGTACTTACTTTTTCCACATGCGAAATTTCCATTTATGTTTATTTAAATTATACAATGGACTACAAAATGTAAATGTTTCATGATATTTGTTATATTATATCACCTTTGTCTATCAATATTGTTGAAATGAAGATCAAATAGCTGTATGTTGAAATATGTTGAAAAAGTCAAAACTTTACATGGGGTGTACTTACGTTTTTCACGTGACTGTATATACATACATGTATGTATACATACATACATACATGCACACATACATACATTCACACATACATAAATACATACATACACACATACATACAAACACACATACATACAGACACATATACATACATACATATGTACACAGATACATACATACATACATGCATGTATACATACATACTGTACATACATACATACACGTATACACACATACCTACATACATGCATACATACATACATACATACACACATACAAACATACGTACACACATACATACATACATACATACATATATATATACATATATATACATACATACATACATACACACACATATACATACATGCATACATGCACACATACATACATACATACATACACACATACATACACACACATACATACATACATGCATGCATGCACACACACACATACATACATACACACACATACATACACATACATACACACACATACATACATACACATACATACACACATAATACATACATACATACACACACATACATACACACATAATACATACACATATAATACATACATACATACATACACACATACATATACACATCATACATACATACATACATACATACATACATACATACATACATACATACATACACACGGACAGACAATCGCTGTTCCAGACGTTATTGCCCCACGGGCTACACCGTAGAATGGGAAGATGTGGAGTGGGGAGAAAATAGGAATGTTGGGAGAATATTAGATTACAGGGATAAATGGGAAAGGGGGTGTATGCGGTGAAGAGTTGGGGCCGAGGCGGGGGCGATGTGTCAAATGCATACGTAATGTGTAGATAACCCCTTTGCATTAATGCGACTACATTGGTATCAAATTTCTGCACTCAATTAAAATCCAAACTTAGTGCCTCATGATCCCCACTGCAAATACGTGCAGGATGTTGGCACAAATACAGATTCACATTCGTGCAAAGGGATTGTACACTTATTATGTATGCACAATTACCAAAAACGATTTTGCACTCCCTCCCTCCCGCGCACGCACTTCCGCGTTAATCAATGCGCTGCACTCGTTTTCAAAAGGTGTTAAAGCTGCACTCACCAAGCTGATTGAGTGTTGCAGAATTCCAGGCGCAGCTGCGGCAGGCGACGTGCAATCCTGACAACCGGCAGGCTCTCCATTGTTTATACATCTTTCCACGGTCAGAATATTTGTTTTCCTCCAAAGACATTTTACCGCACGGCTGAGAAAGCAATCTCCCTTTACCGCTGGGATCTGATTTATTGAGAATCCCTTTACTCCCCAAAAAGGTTCGCCATTATCTGGCAATTTCTGCTTGCTAGGGGAAATGTGTGCATGCAAACTTTAGAGATTGGAAGCACCAGGGCACTTTCTCTTTTATATCCACCGATGCCGAAATTGCTGCTGTTTACTTGCATTACCATGGAAAATGATAGCCACGGTATTCTGCAAAATGAAAACTGGAGGAAAGATATAAAAGGACTGACATCATAGTCCCACGTTCAACTCAGAATTGAGGTGCGCCCTTTGATAACGATGGGGACGACGATGGCTGGGTGGATCTTGAGTTCCCAGTGATTCTTGTGCTTTGGAGTTCAGTTATCAGCAAAGCTGCCCTGCTCACAATTATCAGCAAAGTCATGGAATCCATCGTTGCTTTGGATATCAAATCCTTCCTCTTCTCCAATGGCTTCATCTCGGATCATCAATTTGGATTCAGACCAGGTCATTCTACTCTGGACATGCTGCTTCTGCTGTCTCAACAATGGATGGACGTCCTCACTGCCAAACAGGTATTAGAGCTGTGTCCCTTGACATATCACGTGCCTTCGATACGGTCTGGCACCCCGCTCTGCTCACCAAGCTCTCCTCCTGTGGTATCCATGGAAATCTCCACGCATGGCTTGCGGACTTCCTTTCCGGTCGTAGTCAACGTGTGGCCCTGAATGGATTTCTCTCATCTCCTCTTCCTGTTCAGGCTGGAGTTCCCCAAGGCAGTGTTCTGGGCCCTGTGCTTTTTCTCGTCCTCATCAATGATCTCTCCGACTCTCTGGAAAATCCTCTCTTCTATCTTTGCTGACGACTCCACTCTCTGCCGCTCCATTCCTCATCCCTCAGATCAGCAGTCTGAATCCTCCTCACTCTCTGCAGACCTGGACAAAATCACAGACTGGGCAAACAAGTGGAACATGTCTTTCAATCCTGACAAATCTCACACTCTTACTATGTCTCTCCGAAAAGACCGTCTGGACAACCCTCCCATCTACTTTCTCAACAATCCTCTCCAAGAAGTTCTGTCACTCAAGCTTTTGGGTCTCACTATCTGCCATGATCTTTCCTGGGAAAACCACATTTCCAAGCTGGCCTCC
>NC_136262.1:241561846-241756846 GCF_964187855.1 Myxine glutinosa | reverse complement strand
CGCCTTTAAGTTGGCTGAATATCCGCTACTCTTCATGTAGTATTTAAGGATAATCTCCAATCTTCTCCTGGAAGAAGTGCATTCATTGTCTTGAATCTCTGGGACATACTATCAGACATGTCCCATGTTCAGTTGAGCGTATTTCCAACCGGGCACCTATGTCCGGTTTGAACTGGACCAGGGTGTCCTCTCTTTAGTTCTCCAATGCATTTGAATCACACTTATCAATCGATGAGTGCTCTTACAGGCAGAGCTCTGAGAATCATAAACATTACTTATCAGAAAATTATCCACAGGACCTTAGGCTATGAGCCAATGGGATTGTTTGGTCTGTACTGCTTCATGTCAGTGGGAGCAAGGCTACCTGTGATTTTTAGCAAGGTTAACGTCCCTAGAGATGGAAAATGTGTGATAGCAGTGGGTACCTCTTTGCCTTCCCTGTTTTATCACTCAATATACAACCCTACCCCTAAGGTCACCTGGGGCAGATTTTTCATCCAAGATGTATCGGGTCATTGTTACTTTATATTTTACTAGCAGAAGTACCCGGCATTGCCGGGCAGGGGAGGGGAGAAGAGGGGGGAGGGGAGGAGAGGGGGGGAGGGATGGGAGGGGGAGGGGTGGGAGGGGGAGGGATGGGAGGGGGAGGGGTGGGAGGGGGAGGGTGGGGGGAGGGGAGGGGGAAAAGGGAGGGGGAGGGGAGAAGGGGAGGGGGTAGGGTGGAGGGGGAAGGGAGGGGGAGGGGAGGACGGAGGGGGGAGGGGGAGGGGGAAGGGGGAGGGAAGGGGAGGGCCAGTCAACAATGACGTTGCAGTTCTCATGGTCGGAGAGCAGCACAACAATCGCGACATCGTCCTGCATCTTCGCAACAGCACGAAGCGGATTTTGGAGACTCACCGATCCTGTGACGCCCTCCAGTACCGGCGTTGCCAGGCGGGGGAAGGGAGACCCTTACATTCCCAACCCGTACATTCGCCCTCTCGACTCAAGCTCACTCGGACAAAAGCCTCGCACAAATTACACCGTGAAGGCCCAATGGCCATGTCTATGCCACAAATCAAGTACGTGAGCGAGTCGGGCGCACTGAATTGAAAATATATAGAACGCTCATACTCCGTGAAAAGTGAAGCCGCCGTGTCGCCATCTTGGTTAGCACGACTCGACCAACTCGCTTCGCGGATCTCGTTTGTTTTGAACGTGTGAATTACGTGCGGATGCGTAACTGTGAGTTTATGGCGGCAAGGAACATCACGTGATCGCTCTGAGCGAATCAGCGCGCTGCTCTGCCACCTGCTCAGATTCCGTGTATAATATTCCTCGCTGAAATGCGCTGAGGTAAATATGAATAAAAAATATGGATCTCGTAAAGATGAAAGGAATAAAAACCTATGTGGTGTGAATGGCAATGTTCCTCGCTGAAATGTGAAAAAACGCAATCGCTTTTCACTCTGAAATACGTGCGAACGCGTAACTGAGTTTATGGCGGCAAGACACATCACGTGATCGCTCTGAGCGAATCAGCGCGCTGCTCTGCCACCGCCTCAGATTCCGTGCATAATATTCCTCGCTGAAATGCGCTGAGGTAAAAATATGGTAAAAAAATATTATGAAATAATTTTTTTTAGGTTGGCCATGTGCTTCCCAGGCTCAATGGCCATGTCTATGCCAAATATCAAGCACGTGAGCCTCTCCGTTTAGGAGTCTATCGGTAACATTACACACACACACACAAACTGTGTTTTATATACAGTATATAGATTTAAAATGTATACAAGTATTTTCGCTATAGCTTTGTATCTTGTTGCAAGGATATTAAATTCCTCATATAATGGTATTAAAATTATGCACCAGTGATAAATATAATGTCGACGATGAACTTTAAAATGTAATAGAAACAAGCGCCAAAACCTGCTCAAAATGAGGTTTTTTTCAATCATATAGTTTCACATTTAATTATTTAATGACATCATGCACCCAAATAGCATCATTCATCAATAATTTGTCCCAGGAGTCCTTTCTCAACATTTTGATACCATTTGTAATCTTATCTGACGTGTGTTTACAAGTCTGTGCACCATTTTCTACACTGACCCTCAAATTACGATTCTCGCAAATGCTGCAAATGAAATTGGAATGCGACGTAGATGGCATTACTGATTCAAAATTATTAAAAGTTTGGTGACCCAATGACTCTTTTGACTAGGTAGTTACCATATTGTTCACAAAGGTGGTAATTCCAACCACAACATTATCCTACATTTGTGAAAATGATTATCCCCCACTTCCATGATACCTTATTGGTTAGTAAGCAGCATGCCGAACCACAACATCCAACTGGCAGTATAACAAGAAGCTTTCCATATCAAATAATATACAGCGCCTTCAGAAAGTATTCACCCCCTTGACTTTTTTCACATTTTGTTGTTTACAGCCTGAATTTAGAATGGATTAATTGATTATTTTTTTTGTCATTGGGCCCCACATAATACCTCATAATGTCGAAGTGGGATTACTTTTCTTTGTAAATTTTTACAAGATAATTAAAAATGAAAAGCTGAAATATCTTGAGTCAATAAGTATGCAACCCCATTGCCATGACACTCGAAATTGAGATCAGGTGTATCCAATTTCCTTTGACCATCCTTGAGATGATTGGAGTCCACCTGGGGTCAATTAGATTGATTGAAACACACCTTTCTGTATAAGGTCCCATAATTGACAGTGCATGCCGGAGCAGAAACTCCACCAAGAAGTCCAAGGAACTGTCCATACAACTCCGAGATAGAAGTGTGAGGAGGTGTAGATCTTGGGAAGGGTATAAAACAATTTCAAGAGTCTTGAAAGTTCTCCAGAGCACAGTAAACTCCATCATTAGGAAATGGACAGAATATGGGACTACCCAGACTCTTCCTAGAGCTCGCCATCAAACCAAAAGCAGCAACTGGGCAAGAAGGACCTTGGGCAGGGAGGTTACCAAGAACCCAATGACCACTCAGACAGAACTACAGAGTTCCTTAGCTGAGATGGGAGAACCTGTCAGAAGGACAACAGTCTCTGTAGCACTTCACAAATCTAGGCTTTATGAGAGAGTGGCCAGATGGAAGCGACTCCTGAGAAAAAGGCACATGACAGCACACCTGGAGTTTGCAAAAAGGCACGTGAAAGACTCTGAAAGCATGACGCAAAATATTATGTGGTCTGATTAGATGGAAATTGAACTCTAGCCTGAATGCAAAGCGCTATGCCTGGTGGAAAGAGCACAGATCATTACCCATCGAACACCATCCCTACTGTGAAGCATGGTGGTAGCAGCATCATGCTATGGGGATGCTTTTCAGGGGCAGGGACTACAAAGCTTGTAAGGATAGAGGGAACAATGAATGGAGCCAAATACAGGCAAATCCTTTAGGAGAACCTGCTTCAGTGCAAAAGACCTTAGACTGTGGCAAACATTTACCTTCCAATAGGACAATGACCCCAAGCATACAGCCAAAGCAACACTGGAATGGCTTCAGAACAAGAACGTGAAAGTCCTTGAGTGGCCCAGCCTCAGACCAGACTTGAATCCTATTGAGAATATGTGGAAAGACTTTAAGATTGCTCTTCACCGACACTCCCTATCCAACTTGAAAGAGCTGGAGAAAATCTGCAAGGAAGAATGGGAGAAACTCCCAAATTCCAGATGTACAAAGCTGATACAGACATACCCCAAGAAGATCCGAAGCTGTAATTGCTGCCAAAGGCACATCTACGAAGTATTGACTCGGGGTTGAATACCTCCATAAATTAGATACTTCTGTATTTCATTTTTAATTGTTTCGTAATAAATTATAAAAAAAAGTATTGGATGTAGAATTATATTAGTATTGAAAAAAAAATAGTAGTACAACATGTACTCACTGGTGGATGGTAAGGTGTTTGTACCTTGGTACCACACTTGGGAGAGGCACCTGAGAGAGTTAAAAAGCTGCACTGGGCCGTGTGGAAAGGCCTCATAAGACAATTGTAGCTCTTATTACGAGCCTCCACTTCGTAAACAATAAAGATTGTATATTCTGTGGGAAAGTGAAGTATCAGAAGGGAACATCCACACTGGAAAAATTGACCAAGATCTTTGTTCTGAGAGCTGATCTGAAAGCTTCGTTATTGTGCGGTCAGTAAGTGCGACACAAATATATTAGCTGTTACCAGTCGGGAAATAGTAGCTGCAGAAGCACACTGCCATTTCTCTTGCTACAGGAATTAAACAAGGCCCAAATCAACAGAAACGGAACATAATGTTGCGGGCAACTCCATGGATTGTGAAAACCATCGGTTGCAAGATGAAGCATATGAGGAATTGTTTCAATACATACGAAACAACATCATCACCAACAAACAAATTGTCCAGATGAAACTCCTGACAAAATCTGGACATCTTGATGATTTCCAAAGAATGTATGGACTGACCAATTCCTTCAAAAACATTTCCGTAGGAAAATGGAAAGTGAGCTGGGAGACAGTATTCGGATCTTCCCAGACAACGGAGGGAAACTTGCAGCTGTGCCTGACAATGTGACACTACAAGACCCTGTCATGCCTGTCAATGAAATACAAACTTTGAAGAGAGAACTGAAAATTTGGAAAAACACATCAAACTTTTCCAAAATCATCAATCAGACATAATTACACCCACGATCAATGATAAGGAATGGAAAAACACCAACACCATGACCCTTTCATTCAGTCGACGTTGATAAGGAATCCTTGGTGGTGCCCGACTGTTTCCAGCGATTCATGCTTGGTCTTGGAGACACAACTAGTAAAGGAACCACGCATCCAGTCAATAGCATTGCTGTACATGTCAAAATATATGGACCACATCTCCCGAAGGTGCCTCTCGCAAACATTCAGAAGCAGAAGCAGCGTACAGTAACTGCGGGGCATGAAGAATACATTGCTGGTGAGCGTGTTCAGCCACATCCGCTGCAAACAGCCACAACATCTTGAGGAGCATGCGATGAAGCAATGGAGGTTGTTCGCAGGAAAAATCTTCTCTGGATAGTAATTCCCGGGCAGGCGGACACAGCGACACAGAAAATACCAAGTTGGACAGGGTTCAACATCACTACCAGAGACTCCATCATTGTCTCACAAGATATCGTTGCCTGCATGTCCACAACAATTGCTCCAGCTTCAGAGATGTCTAACGTTTCGGAACTTGTGAGACAGACACTGAAGTTACAGGACATCGCTGTGGTCATGGATCAGGCTCTATATGTTAAATGGCCGAGATCGTTTGGAAACATACAGACATATATGACACAATTATCTTTCGCTTGGTCACATTCCACCCAATTTGCAATGGAATGTCAATCCTAGGTGCACACGATCCCAAGATGCTGGCCTTCGGAACTGATGCATAGAAGCGGACATCATCGCAGAAGGTTCAATGAATAAAGTTATGGAAGGCAACATGTACAATCAGCAGTCTGCGTGCACAAGTCGAGATATGAAGTGTTTATGAGACTCACGTGGATTGAATTCATTCCTTGGGTGGAGAACAATTGGCAGGACAATAATCATACTGTAACCTCGTTCTTAGAAAAACTGAATGACGTCGTCGTAGATCTGCACCAATGGAACTCCGAAACTTTGTTGGAAGACCCAGGTTTTCAAGGGCTGCATGATCTTTGGAAGGAATTATTGGAGCATCATTTGCATGACAATGGAGGTTTGTCAGCATTACGTGGACATTGTTGAAACGATCTTGCTTGCCCTGCTCCAAGCTGCCCGAGAAGGGAACTGGCAGTTACATCTCTCAGCCATGATATCAATGATCCCTTGGTGTTTTGCCCATGACAAAGTGAACTATGCTCGATATTTACCAGCATTCTATGCCCAGATGACAAATCTTCCAGTGGAACATCCTGATTGTCCAGTGTATTTTTCATTTCCAGTGAAAATCTATTGTCATTTTCTGGGAATACTTTGGTCACAGCACCAATGCAGCATAATATTGTGGTTGGAATTACCACCTTTGTGTACCATATGTTAACCACTTCGTGAAAAGATACATTGGGTCACCAAACTTTTAATAATATTGAGTCGACATTGCCATCTGCGTCGCATTCCATTTTCTGTCGCAAAATTGGCGAGAATCGTAATTTAAGGGTCAGAGTATAAAATGGTGCACATACTTGTAAATATGAAGCAGATAAGATTGCAAGTGGTATCAAAATGTTGAGAAAGGACTCCTGGGACAAACTATTGATGAATGATGCTGTTTGGGTGCATGTTGTTTTTAAATAATTAAATGTAAAACTATATGATTGTAAAAAAACCCTCATTTTGAGTGGGTTTGGGCGCTTATTTCTATCAAATTTGAAAGTTTATTGTGGCCATTACATTTATCACTGGTGCATAAGTTTGTACCATTAATTATACTAGGGCATTGCCCGTACTATATCTACTAGGGCATTGCCCGTACTATATCTATATCTAAAATTATATCCCCCCCCTCTATTTACATGAAATGGTTTGGTCCAAAGCGAACGGCTTGCGAGTACGGTGACAATCCCCCCCCTCTATTTACATGCAATGGTTTGGTCCAAAGCGAACGGCTTCCGGAGTTTGGTAAAGAAATCGCCATCGCGTGCACAAACGCGCAGGAAAGCGAATGAATCGCAAATTCGGTTTTATTAGTTTTAAAACATAGTTTAACGCCAACATAGTTTGCAAACGTGAAATAAATGAATACGCTCTCAAATGTGCCATCCGAGGCAGAGTGTGTCCTCCACGTTCGGCACACGCGATCGTTCGCTGCTCTCTGATTGGTTGAATCGTTTTTTGGACATAGCTCGGTAAGTAATTGTCCGATTAATATGAAACCTTGAAAAGGCACATCCTCGGGTCCCCAGCAATATACCTGGCAAGTTTCAAGTATATCGGACCGGTAGTTGTCGAGAAACAGCGGTCACAGACAAACAAACAAACGTACAGACGTACAGAGATTACTGGAATTATAGATAGACTAGGGCATGCCCGTACTATATCTATATCTAAAATTATATCCCCCCCCGCCCCCTCTATTTACATGAAATGGTTTGGTCCAAAGCGAACGGCTTGCGAGTGGTGACAATCCCCCCCTCTATTTACATGCAATGGTTTGGTCCAAAGCGAACGGCTTCCGGAGTTTGGTAAAGAAATCGCCATCGCGTGCACAAACGCGCAGGAAAGCGAATGAAACGCAAATTCGTTTTTATTAGTTGTAAAACATAGTTTAACGCCAACATAGTTTGCAAACGTGAAATAAATGAATACGCTCTCAAATGTGCCATCCGAGGCAGAGTGTGCCCGCCACGTTCGGCACACGCGATCGTTCGCTGCTCTCTGATTGGTTGAATCGTTTTTTGGACATAGCTCGGTAAGTAATTGTCCGATTAATATGAAACCTTGAAAAGGCACATCCTCGGGTCCCCAGCAATATACCTGGCAAGTTAAAAGTATATCGGACCCGTGGTTGTCGAGAAACAGCGGTCACAGACAAACGTACAGACAGACAGAGATTACTGGAATTATAGATAGATATCTAAAATTATATCCCCCCCCTCTATTTACATGAAATGGTTTGGTCCAAAGCGAACGGCTTGCGAGTACGGTGACAATCCCCCCCCTCTATTTACATGCAATGGTTTGGTCCAAAGCGAACGGCTTCCGGAGTTTGGTAAAGAAATCGCCATCGCGTGCACAAACGCGCAGGAAAGCGAATGAATCGCAAATTCGGTTTTATTAGTTTTAAAACATAGTTTAACGCCAACATAGTTTGCAAACGTGAAATAAATGAATACGCTCTCAAATGTGCCATCCGAGGCAGAGTGTGTCCTCCACGTTCGGCACACGCGATCGTTCGCTGCTCTCTGATTGGTTGAATCGTTTTTTGGACATAGCTCGGTAAGTAATTGTCCGATTAATATGAAACCTTGAAAAGGCACATCCTCGGGTCCCCAGCAATATACCTGGCAAGTTTCAAGTATATCCGACCGGTAGTTGTCGAGAAACAGCGGTCACAGACAAACAAACAAACGTACAGACGTACAGAGATTACTGGAATTATAGATAGACTAGGGCATTGCCCGTACTATATCTATATCTAAAATTATATCCCCCCCCTCTATTTACATGAAATGGTTTGGTCCAAAGCGAACGGCTTGCGAGTGGTGACAATCCCCCCCCTCTATTTACATGCAATGGTTTGGTCCAAAGCGAACGGCTTCCGGAGTTTGGTAAAGAAATCGCCATCGCGTGCACAAACGCGCAGGAAAGCGAATGAATCGCAAATTCGTTTTTATTAGTTGTAAAACATAGTTTAACGCCAACATAGTTTGCAAACGTGAAATAAATGAATACGCTCTCAAATGTGCCATCCGAGGCAGAGTGTGCCCGCCACGTTCGGCACACGCGATCGTTCGCTGCTCTCTGATTGGTTGAATCGTTTTTTGGACATAGCTCGGTAAGTAATTGTCCGATTAATATGAAACCTTGAAAAGGCACATCCTCGGGTCCCCAGCAATATACCTGGCAAGTTAAAAGTATATCGGACCCGTGGTTGTCGAGAAACAGCGGTCACAGACAAACAAACGTACAGACAGACAGAGATTACTGGAATTATAGATAGATGAGGAATTTAATATCCTTGCCAGCAAGATACAAAGCTTTGGTGAAAATACTTGCACACATTTTTTACAAATCATAAAGTCACAATGACCCGATACATTTTGGGTATAAAATCTGGCAACAGGTGTCTTTAGGGGTCGGGTTGTATATTGAGTGATAAAACGGAAGGCCAAGAGCTGCCCACTGCTATCACACATTTTCCATCTCTAGGGATGTTATCCTTGCTCCCTCTGACTGATACCGGTGACGAAAATGTTGGGGTCTGGCTCAAGGGCTACTTCCTCTATTCTCAACACAGTTTGGCAACTTTTGTCTTGCCTCTCATCCATCTTTGTGGTACCTACCACTCTACCAGGCTGCATCTGTGCATCCACTCTCCCATTATATTAACGTCTCAAAAACCAAGCTCTCTCTCTCTCTGCTCATCTCCACTCACTCTCAGTTTTTCCTCCTCCTGTGGGATTGTCCCTCTTTCTCTTTCCAGTCCTAAAAGATGGTGGTTCACCAACATCTCCAAAACGTATCTGCAATCCTTTCTTCTCTCACCAATCTTGTTCGTCTGTTGTATTTATGTTGTATTGCTTCCCATTTCCCAAAACTGCCCGATTCCCAATCTTCCTGCATGTTTTTTGCTCTTCCAGGAGCCTCAATCTCAATATGGTAAAAAAAAAGCTGATGAGAGCACATCGTCCATCACTGTCGGTTAATTAGCCCACACACGCGAAGCGAAAGGCGAGGTTAAGCAATCGGTTCACTTTGTTCGTCCGTCTGTCCACAAACGTCAGTTTATGATCGAGGAACAACCTAATTTAAATTTGATGTTAAATTTTGAACACAAATCGGAAAACAAACTTGTAGTTTAGCTGAATTTGTCACAAACCCACATGCACAGAGTGGAGTATAAAAAAAACAAAAAAAACCACCTTTAGAGGCCATTTTCCCCGCAAGCGGGGGTTGGCCTTTTTCGGGAACCGTGGTTGTTGTTGTTTTTTGGTCCCCTTTTTGAAGCAATGTTTTACGGCCGGATGCCCTTCCTGACGCCAACCCTTTTTGCCACCTTTAGCGACAAACAGGGAATTACCAGTGAACTGGTACTCAACAGGAAGCTCAACTATTTTCAATCCCCAACAATCCCCAAGACAATCCCCAACTCAACCGCACAGAGTGGAGTGAGAAAATATATTTACTTTGTCTGCCTGTCTGGCGGTCAAACAATTGAAAACCATTCCAAACAGGAAGCTTACTATTTTTAAGGAAATTATAAAGGACACAAACAACAGGCATAACTAATAACTAATGTGAAATGTAACTAATGTAACTAACTAATGTACTAACTAACTAATGTACTAACTAATGTAACGAATGTAACTAATGTGTGGGAATAACTAATGCTACGTGTTAAATCAGGTGGTGTAAAAGTCACTGCAGCAATGGCGGTGAACCTCCGAATTTGTTTCCACAAATTTTAAAACCTCAATTCTATTTCAATTGAATGATATAATTGAACAGTGTAGAACACAACTCGCCTTTTTGTTACTTTAAAAACCTTTCTTTTGGCAGTATTTGGACAAAATATTACGACATTTTGCGTCATTGCGATTAATCAAATTTGCCGCTTGCAGACGCCACCCATGTCCTTGTTTCTCAAGACTGCATGGGGTAAGGTGTTCTATGAACTCTCTTGTTACCTCCGCCACCAAAGGTTTTTTATTTTTTAGGTCATCTCATCCTTATTCTCAGAGATCTTTTATTCTTTTATTTTTTGTACACAGAATCGAGGCTCATGTAAGAGCTAACACATTGACCATGAAAACATGCACAGACACATAAAACATACAATGAAGGAAGCGGGAGACAAGAGGAGGAGAGAGAGAGGGAAGTATACAAGCACAGAAACAGTAGAGAACAAGGACGTCGGTAGATCTGTGCACACGGTATAAAGCAAATGAACACGACTAGGAATTTCACTACTAGGAATTTCAGGAAAGAAGTTGGGGATTGAAAGAGATGGATTTGGGCTGTTTTAACGGGGGTAGAAAAAAATCAAGGTTTTGGATGGGGGAAGATAAGAGATGGTGGTGAACAGATGTTTTGAAGACCTGGAGGGAGGAGTGGGATTGAATAGAGTGAGGGAGTTTGTTCCAGAAGCAGGAGAAAAGAGGAATGAAGGAGTGAAGGTGAGCAGAGAGTCTTGATTTTGGCAGTTTAACCATAAGAGGGTTGCAGGCAGATCTTGTGCGTCCTGAATGAATATTTGGGGGACAGAGCCCAGAGAGAGCAAGGGGAGCAAGGGCAGAGAAGAGTCAGTAGAAGACAGAAAGACCACCAACCTGCCTGCGGTGAGAGAGTGAGAGGCCCTTGGCGTTAGCTTCATCGTGGGAGATTCCAATGATTCTGAAAGCTTTGGTTTCAACAGCGTGAAGACGAGCTCGGTGTGAGGCAGAAGCACCAGCCCAGAGTGGAGAGCAGTATTCCATTGAGCTGCGGATGAAAGCCTTGTATGTGGTGAGGAGCTCAGGTGTGCAAAGGAAGGACTTCGCACGACGGAGGATGCCCAGTCGGCGACTGGCATTGGAGGCCAGCTTGGAAATGTGGTTTTCCCAGGAAAGATCATGGCAGATAGTGAGACCCAAAAGCTTGAGCGACAGAACTTCTTGAAGAGGATTGTTGAGAAAGTAGATGGGAGGGTTTTCCAGACGGTCTTTTCGGAGAGACACAGTGAGAGTGTGAGATTTGTCAGGATTGAAAGACATGTTCCATTTGTTTCACCAGTCTGATTTTGTCCAGGTCTGCAGAGAGTGAGGAGGCTGCAGACTGCCGATCTGAGGGATGAGTAATGGAGCGACAGAGAGTGGAGTCATCAGCAAAGATATAGAGAGGATTTTCCAGAGTCGGAGAGATCATTGATGAAGACCAGAAAAAGCACAGGGCCCAGAACACTACCTTGGGGAACTCCAGCCTGAACAGGAAGGGCAGATGAGAGAAACCCATTCAAGGCCACACGTTGACTACGACCAGAGAGGAAGTCCGCAAGCCATGCGTGGAGATTTCCATGGATACCATAGGAGGAGAGTTTGGCATATAAGATGAACTTATAAAATGGGGCATGGTGTGCGGATGTCTGTCCGTCTGTCCGTTAAGTTTTTGCTATTTTTGCTGCTTCTCCCTTATCACCGGGCTGATTGTTTTGAAACTTGACACATGAATACAAGACAGTAAGGTGCCCGCACAATCGCTCAGGCTTCGATTTTTCGATTTCGGATCATGGGGGCTTGCAGGGGGTGGTGGAGGTGGGGTTTAACCCCCAAATTTTGCATCCCTATTCGTCCCTCATTTTCCAGCTGATTGCTCTGAAACGTGCCTTCGACTTGATGGCCCCCACAATTGCCCAGGCTTCTATTTTTTTCATTTTAGATCATGGATGCACCCGGGGGGGGGGGGGGGGGGGAGAGTGGGATGTTACCCCCTGAACCTTCGGATCTCTACTTGTCCCATATTTACCAACCGAATGTTCTGAAGCTCCATAAAGCACTTCCACTCGATGGTCCACAGGATTTCTCGGTCGAAGATTTTTCGATTTTTGATCAGGGGTCTTCCCAGAGGATAAGGGAATACCCAGGGGTGGTTCCCCCAAATTAGCAGAAGTCTAAACTACAACGTCAAGAGATCACTGTCAGCCTACTCAGGGCTATTTATTAAAAAAGTGATTCTTCATCATTGAGAGATGGGACCAAAAACGATATATAGCACGACATTTCAAAAAGTTTTGGACGAGTTATGACAAAACTTGGTGGATGAGTTGGTTCCGTGACAATAATAAGCGAATTAGATTTTGGTTCAGATCAGCAGATCCAGTCTATCAGTGGGATGCAAAATGCCAACTGTTCAGCCTGGCGGAGGTATGTGATCTACCGAGTTCTAGATGTTACACGTATTAAGCCCACGAAAGGCTATCGTGCGTAATTTTTTTTTTGTGTGTACAAGATCGAGGCTCGTGTAAAAGCTAACATTAATCACAAAAAGAGCGGGAGACAAGATGGGGAGAGCGGGAAGCACACAAGTACAACAGCAGAGAACAGGGACAACGGAAGATCTGTGGGAGGGAGAGAGCTTGGGGGGAGGAGGCATGGGAAGGGGGAGGGGGGTTGGAGAGGTATAAAACACATGGACATTGCTAGGACTTCCAGGACAGGAGTCGGAATTTCAGAAAAGTGGATCTGGGGTGAATTTACGGGGGTAGAAAAGATCAAGGTTTTGGATGGGGGAAGATAAGAGATGGTGATGAACAGCCGTTTTAAAGACCTGGAGGGAGGAGTGGGATTGAAGAGAGTGAGGGAGTTTGTTCCAGAGGTGGGAGAAAAGAGGAATGAAGGAGTGAAGGTGAGCAGAGAGTCTTGATTTTGGCAATTTCACCATAAGATGGTTGCTGGCAGATCTTGTGCGACCTGTAGGAATATTTGGGGGACAGAGCACAGAGAGAGCTGGGGGAGATAGGATTGATAGATTAACATCGTACAGCATGTTAATAAAGTGGGATTTGAACCTTGGCTCACAGACCCGGGCAGCTCATAGGTAATATGAATTTCTGAACACCTGAAGAAGGAAACAATGGTTGTTGTGAGTTAACTTTGAAAGCCTCGCCATCGTCATGAAGGAATGCTGCACGTCCTCAAATTGGTGGCCTTGCTCATCCCAACCTGGAATATTTCTTTTTACATCCCGTGCTCGGCCTTGACTGCGGAGCTGGGACGCGCTCTTCCGCTTTGGCTGCCCACGCACGTGTTTCAGTCATTAAACCGCTGCCTAATGTTAGCATGGCTCCACAAATCTGAAAGATTTGGGGAATTACTGTGTTTAACAAGTCACTTTGCCGTCTCGGTGCTCGGCATCCGTGTCACAGCAAGGACTCTGGTTTGTCACGACTGTAATTTTGCCTCGTTGCGCAGAACGACCAGCGTGGGACAGACTGACGACAGAATACGTGGCGGGAAGTGACAGGTGGGAGTAACTCGCAGCTGTGAGGACGTTTTGTCGACGAGGGAAGCGAACACGTCGGGTTTGCCCATAGGAATCGCGACTCGTTGTGCGTCGCTTTGATGCGCCGCGTGCTCCGAGCAGGTCACGCGCCGTGCCGGGTCCGGGTTATCGCTCGCATCGGTGGCACGGAACACGCATTCCTGGCGGCGCCTCCACGCGAGCAGCTCCACGGAATTACCTCGCAGAACACCCCGCCGACCCTCCCCCCTCCCACCCCCGCCAATCCCGCACCGTCCTCCTCCGTACGCGTGGCTCCACCCGTCATGCCCTGCGCAAGTATTTTTTCCCACGCTCCACGTGACTCGCACCGCACTCAATCTGCTGATCTGCTCGGCTCGAGTGAGCGTGTCGTGCCGAGCGAAGTACCTTACACAACACCACTCGAGGGAGACCCCCTCCTCCTCCGTATCTTACACAACACCACTCTGGGGCAACCCCCTCCTCCTCGGTACACGTGGGTCCACCCGTCACATCCTACAGGCATTTCCCCACGCTCCACGTGACTCGCACAGCACTCTTCCTGCTCGCCTCGAACCACCTTACCACAACACCCCTCTGGGGCGACCCCATCCTCCTCGGTACACGTGGGTCCACCCGTCACATCCTACAGGCATTTCCCCACGCTCCACGTGACTCGCACAGCACTCTACCTGCTCGCCTCGAACCACCTTACCACAACACCACTCGAGAGACCTCCTCCTCCTCCGTACACGTGGGTCCACCTGTCGCATTCTACAGGCATTTCCCCACGCTCCACGTGACTCGCACAGCACTCTCTACCTGCTTGCCTCAACCCACCTTACCACAACACCACTCTGGGGCGACCCTCTCCTCCCTCCACCTTGGTACACGTGGGTCCACCCGTCACATCCTACAGGCATTTTCCCACGCTCCACGTGACTAGCACCTCACGCTACCTGCTCTCCTCGGGCGACGTTACCACAACACCACCCTGCGGCGACCCCCTCCTCCTCGGTACACGTGGGTCCACCCGTCACATCCTGCAGGCATTTTCCCACGCTCCACGTGACTCGCGCCGTATTCTACCTGCTCGCCCCGGGCCACGTTACCACAACACCACTCAGGGGCGACCCTCTCCTCCCTCCTCCTCGGTACACGTGGGTCCACCCGTCACATCCTACAGGTATTTCCCCACACTCCACGTGACTCGCACCGCACGCTACCTGCTCGCCTCTGGCCACCTTACCACAACACCACTCTACCACGAAGTCGACCCGCTGCCAAGATGTTCAGCGTTCTTTTTTAAGTAAAAACGTTTAATTTCCTCAAATGAAACGTTATTAAGGAGCGCCGGCTCCCCGCGCAGGTCACTGCGAGCTCCGAGCGCCTCCCGCGCGGCTCTAATGAAATGGATCCTCGTTATTGCCCAATTAACACTTGATACAAGCGGCGAGGCAGCCGAGCGCACGGCGGGTCCGCGCTCTCACGACGTGCCTGGATTAAGTGGCGGAGAAAGCAGCTTAATCTCTCGGCGGCCTCGACCGGCCGATAATGGCCGCAGCCGTCGCCGTTCGACCCAGATGGCCCACGATGGGGCTCGGGGAATCGCTCAGCGTGACTCCTTGTTAACGCGGCGCGGAGACGGGAGCCGCTGCGTGCGGGTGCGGGTGATGTATTCCTTCCGACCCCGCGGCTGTGGGTATAAAAGCTGATGGAACGCGTTTAACGATGGTGGGCCCATCTCCCCACTACCCGGAGTCCATTCCCTCCACAATCCCACAGGTTTTTCACCCAGCTCCCCTCCCAGACTTCCTCAGGGAATACAAGTCGAGTTGGTAAAGGATGAGCACGTAGGATGCATTTGATGGACGAGAGCCAATTAGGAATATCTCGCTGTCATCAGACCTTCAATAACAGGCACCACGGTCACCTCCCAAACCCACCTGCTCATCTACCTTGTGCAACTTAAATCCGGTGTGATTGAAATGACGTAGGAACTCAACTTCCCATCCAGATTTGCAACAAAGTGGATAATCTTTCAAATCGTTGGTGCTTCTTGATTTTACCTTCGTGCCACGTGGGTGGTTCAAAAAAGGTCTTGTAGCCTGGAATTAAATTACATTAAATCAGACTTTTTCCACCTTTATTTACACATCGTAACCCTTATAAGTGAAAAACAAATTCTACAAAACTCAGAAAATTAATTACAAATACAAAACTGGATTATCTTGGTTGGATAAGTGTCCACCCCCCCTGAGTTAATACTTGGCGGAAGCACCTTGACAGCAATTACAGCTGTGAGTCTGTTGGGATAGGTCTCTACCAGAGACCAGAGTGACCAAATATTCCTTTGCACATCTTGATTGGGCAATATTTGCCTGTTCTTCTGTACAAAACTGTTCAAGCTCAGTCAAGTTGCGTAGGATTGTTGATGGAAAGCAATCTTCAAGTCGTGCCACAGACTTTTGATTGGATTTAGGTCGCGGCTCTGACTGGGCCACTCAAGGACATTAATCTTTTTGTTCCTTCGCCGCTCCAGTGTAGATTTGGCTGTGTGCTCCGGGTCGTTTCCATGCTGAAAGGTGAACTTCCGTCCCAATTTCCACTTTCTTGCAGAGAGCAGGTTTTCCTCTTGGATTTTTCTGTATTTTGCTCCATCCATTTTCCCTTCTATTCTGACAAGTGCCTCAATCCCTGCTGATGAAAAACATCCCCATAACATGATGCTGCCACCACCATGCTTCACAGTGGGAATGGTGTTCTTTGGGCGATGTGCTGTGTTTACGCCAAATGTAACGTTTTGCATTTAGGCCAAAAGTTCCATCCTGGTTTCGTCAGACAGCAAAACGTTTTGCTACATGGCTTCTGAATCTCTGGAGTGTTTTTTTTTTGCATACCTCAAACGTGACTCAAGGTGGACTTTTTGAGTAATGGCTTCCTTCTTGCCACCTCACCGTACAGGTCAGACTTGTAGAGTGCTTGGGATATTGTTGTCACATGCACAGTTGCACACAGTCTTTGCCATAAAGGCCTGCAGCTCTTTAAAAGTTACCATTGGCGTCTTGGTGGCCACTGATCAGTCTCCTTCATGCTTGATCATCCAGTTTGGAAGGACGGCCTGATCTAGCCAGGGTCTTGGTGGTACCAAACACCTTCCAATTCTTAATGATTGCCTTGACTGTGCTCCAAGGAATATTCAAGGGCTTTGAAATATTTTTTCTACCCATCCCTTGATCTGCGCCTTTTCACAACTTTATCCCGGAGGTCTTTTGAAAGCTCCTTGGAGCTCATGGTTGAGTCTTTGCTGTGAAATGCACTACCCAGCAGAGGAAACCTATAGGAACAGCTGATCTTATTCTGAAATAATTAGAATCACTAGAATTTAACAGAGGGACAGGTCAATTAACTTGGTGTGATTTTCAAGGTGATTGGTTACACCTGAACTGATGTATAATTGCTATTATAAGGGGGGTGGACACTTATGCAAACAAGATATGCTAGTTTTGTATTTTTGATGAATTTTCTGAGATTTGTAGAATTTGTTTTTCACTTGGAAGTTTTGGGTTACGATGTGTAAATAAACGTGGAAAAAAAAAATCAGATTTAATTCAATTTAATTCCAGGCTATAAGGTAACAAAAGGTGCAAATTTTGAAAGGGGTGTAGACTTTCTATAGGTACTGTATATAACAATGTGGGATGAACCTTGGCATTTGTTGGATACCTCACTCCGATAACTTTTTTCAACACCCATCCTGTGATTAAGTGTTCGAAAAATCGTTTCCACAACAATAAGCATCAAATGGAGTTGCATACATTGCAAGGAGCGAGGATCTTGTCTCACGCATGTCACATTACTAGAAGGGCCGGAAGGATGGCCTGGACCTAGAGGTACTCACACTCGCCTCCGAACTAACTGTCTAGCCTGGATTTGAAGCCTGGCCCAGCTATAAACTTCCAAACTGGAGTTTCGCAGGCAAGACGTCATTAAACTGAGCATCCAGTCTGCCAGCAATCGTTGGCGAACTATCGTCAGCACCACGGCCAAATTCCAAATTCCTGCTCTAACCTACAGGGGGCACTGCATCAATGGCACAGCACCGCAATCCCCCAGAAAATTATGCTACCTGCAACCATGCACTGCATATTAAAAAGGGAGATTACTCGCAGGTAGTAATCATAATAGATGGAGACCAGCTCCAAGGCAACTGAGGGTCATCTCTAGCTCCACCGTCCCCCTGTAAAAATATCATATTGATCTCGGGATATTGGAAAATATAGCATCCTTTATTTATTGGCTAGAATCCGCCGGGAGGTCGAATAAATACTTTTGTGAGCAAGTACAAGTACCGTATGCCAGCATAGATGGACTGTCACTACAGCATTAGATGCAAACAGATAGGCCAGGCTCAGGCTTCACATTATAAACCCAATTCGTTGTCTCTTATGTAAAACAAAAAAACTTTTGTTCAGGCTGTTTTATTCACTCCACAATAAATCTGAAATGGCTTTTTTTTCTTTTCTTTTTTCCATTTTTACTCCGCGCACGCGAGGCGAAAAGTGCGGTTAAGCAATTGTCTCATTACTTGGCAATTTTTTTTTTTCATTTTTACTCCGCGCACGCGAGGCGAAAAGTGCGGTTAAGCAATTGTCTCATTACTTGGCAATTTCTTTTTTTTTTGACAAGTATGTTGATCACTCCGGTTTGTGTGTGTGTTTGTCTGTCCGCTCACTTACACTTGCCTACGGGTCACAATTTTAAACCGATCTTCACGAAACTTCACCAAATGGTAGAGTTCGTGGTCCGACAAAATCCTGTATATTTTTGAGGTCGAAAGGTCAAAAGGTCAACATAGGCCGAAGGTCAACCAATTTCTTTCAAATTTCTAAAATCCTCAATTTTCATCTGATTGACTTGAAATTTGAATAGGATTTTCGTATCGGCGAACTGAATTCAACCACCAACTATTTTTGAGATCAACAAAGGCCAAAAGGTCAAGATAGGCCAAAGGGCAACATCCCTTTCAAATTACTAAAATCCTCAATTTTCATCTGATTGACTTGAAATTTGAATGGGATTTTCATATCAGCGAACTGAATTCAACCACCAACTATTTTTGAGGCAAAAAGGATTCGGACGAAATTTGGCAGAGATGTAGCGTATGTGACAAGGACGAAATGATTAGATTTTGGTGAAGATTCGTATCCGGCTACTATAATTTTTTAAGTGATTCTTCACCATTGGGAGGTAGGGTCAAAATCTATACATAGCAGGATGTCTCAAAAAGTTGTGGACGGGTTGGGTGTCTGACAAGGACGATTCGATTCGATTTTGGTGAAGATTCGAATTCGGATCCAGATCAGAGAATTTCTTAAAGAGATTTTTCACCATTGAGTGATATGGACAATACCAATATATAGCACGATATTTCAAAAAGTTATGCACGGATGCGGACGAAACTTGATAAACAGGTTGGGTGTGTGACAAGGACGAATCGATTCATTTTTGATGAAAATCCGGATCCGGATACGAGAATTTAAAAAAAATTAATTTACTAGAGAAATACCCGTGCTACGCACGGGTGGGAGGCCAGAAGCAAACAGGCAATGCAGATACGGTGAATGCCAAAAGCATGAAACCAATAAATTCCACATTCCTGCAGCACCTTCAGTCGCACGTCAGACATGGACAGCAAGTTCGTGAAGGACTTCCATGAAAAACGTACCTGTTCGCAAACAAACGTGTACGTTCATGAATAGAAACATCGATCGTGGGTCCGTGGCGAATCTGCATATGGCGATGGCAAAATATCAGAAATTGAAGGCTTTTTATTTTATTTTAAACGATTCATATAAACATCCGTTGAATCATATCACACGCAAATCATCAAAATCTAAACGGTATCATTAGAATTTCAATAAAAGCCACATCACTGTTCTTATCGGTAAATATTATTCCATCGTGTTTCAAATCGTGATCGATACACGATGATCGTGATGATCGTGATCGTGAATCGTGATCGATAATCGTGTTCACAATCGCTATGTCGTATGTACTGCCAATACGTGCACCAAATTCCCGAAACGTGTAACTGTACCAAATCAACAGTTAAAGGGATTTTGAGCCGATAGCTGTTACGGCCTTGGCAAGATCGATGGAGACAGCGATCTGTTAGATCTGATCGTCCTTCATGCCGAAGTGCAGATCCTCCTTCATGCCACATCCGATCGATGCAAACGTGCAGCGATCGGTGCAGTCGTTTGTGCGGCACATGGTGCAGCGATCGGTGCAGCCGTTTGTGTGGCACATGGTGCAGCGATCGGTGCAGCCGTTTGTGCGGCACACGGTGCAGCGATCAGTGCAAACGTGGGCTCCCACGCTGCCACATCCTGGTGATACTTGCTCCCGCACAAACGGCTGCACCGATCGAGATTTAACGGATGTTTATATAAATCGTTTAAAAGAACAAAAAGACTTCAATTTCCGATATTTAGCCTTTTCATTTGGGCCTCCCAATTGAAGCCCCGCCCATAGGGTGGGTATCGTTGCTCGACGTAAGAAGACGTCACAATGAACGTCATGCAAACGCGAATGTTATGCAGGAGTCCAAACCTGAGAATGCTGGAGACTAAAGCTGGAATTGGGAAAACTAAATAGCCTATTTTACTCCTGGGGATCCCAGGATTATCCACCCAAAATATCTTTGCGATCGGTTTAGCAGTTTTTACCTTCGAACGGACAGACAGACATTTGGTGAATTATAGTAAGATTCTTCACCATTTAAGTGATAGGGCTAAAAACTATATATAGCATGACATTTCAAAAAGTTGCGGACGAGTTGTGATAAAACTTGGTGGATGAGTTGATTAGATGAGAAGAACAAGCCAATTCGATTTTGGTTCAGGTCCGAATCCAGATTCGACCTATCAGTGGGATACAAAACGTAAACTGTTCAGCCACGAGGAGGTGTGCGCACTACCGAGTCCTGCTGTACAGGGTGATTCACATACGACGTACTATTTTGTTTTTGAATGACTCTGTGTTGCGTGAACCGATTTACTTGTAATTTGCAGCACTTATAGACAAATGTTCCCCATTTATTATGTTAAAATTTCATTAAAAAATAATTGATACAAATTTAGTTATTGGTCTCGACATTGCGGCCGTGATTTTTGATGATGGGAAACAGCCTGACCTCTTGCCCATGACATGACATGTCGATTAACATGTCGATTAAATTGCTCTTAAACGTTGATAATTATCAACGTTTAAGAGCAATTTAATCGACATGTTAATCGACATGTAATTATAATTAATGAACCGGTCTTAGAGTCGGCTTTAGACTTTTTAGCAGCATAATGTAACGAAAAAGTCAGCAAGAATGGCAAGTTACAACCGTCAGGAGCGTGCAAACGCTGCAACCTGGTATGAGGCCACAAAAAGCTTAATCGAAGCGAAACGACGTCTTCGAACGGAGTTTGGTCGAAGCTGGGTGCTGCCAAGCAATGCATCAATTCTGCGATGGCACACAAGTCTGATGGAAAGGGGCGATGTTCATGATTCCTTCTGGGAGATCACTGATGAAATGCGGCAGAGAACCATGCTCGAATACAAGCAGAGACTGTTCCGAGTGATCGAAAATGACGGCGGCCATATCGAGACCCATAACAAAATTTATATCAATTATTTTTTAATGAAATTTTCACATAATAAATGGGGAACATTTGTCTATAAGTGCTGCAAATTACAAGTAAATCGGTTCACGCAACACAGAGTTATTCAAAAACAAAATAGTACGTCGTATGTGAATCACCCTGTAGTTATTATTGTATTTTCTGGCAAGGGCTCTTCCATTTACTACTTGGATAAATATGGTGGAAATTTTGAATCCCATAAAGTTCAAAAGCTCATTTACTGTTATGTATTCATCTGTTACATGAAAGCAAGGGATGGTGGTAAGGAAAGAGTTTTGGGGGAGAGTGAGGGGTGCGGTGATGATAGTGGGTGAGGGAGGGGAGGTGGAGTGGTGGGAGCAATGGTGGCAGAGAAAGGGAAATTAAATGTGGGTTGTGATGTAGGAGTTACATATTCCAGCAACATGTGAATTTATTTAAATTGATTGTGAAGCTTCTTGCTCCCATGTATGTTTGGTTCAGAGAAATAAAATATACATTTGCTTTTTGACAAAGTTGCTCGACCTTTACCGATCTGTGAAATGTGTAAGTTATTCCCAAGGGAATGCATATGCTAATTTGTTTGACGGTAAGAATGGAATTAGAAGACAGAAGATAAGTGTGGTGAATTGATTAGATAAAGGAAAGTAGAATGTCACTCGATAGAGCGCATACCTCCGCCAGGCTGAACAGTTTACCACTGATAGGTCGAATCTGGATTCGGACCTCAACCAAAATCGAATTGGCTTGTTCTTGTCATCTAATCAACTCATCCACGAAGTTTGGTCATAACTCGTCCACAAATTTTTGAAATACCATGCTATATATCATTTTGGCCCTATCACTCAATGGTGAAGAATCACTTTAAAATTTTAAAGAAAACTTGTCGTATCCGGATTCGGATCGAAAATCTAATTGAATCGCCTTTGTTATACACCCAACCTGTCCACCAATTTTCGTCCGAATCCATCCATACATTTATGAGATATCCTTCTCGCACCCAAACAGACTAACAAACAGGGGTGAAAACATAACCTCTGTCCACCTGTGGTGAGGGGGTAATAATAGGGGGTCGATATAAGGCATTAATTGGCTTTTTTTCGATGTAATCATAAAAGGATGATGTCTATAAGTGAGGGAAAACATGAGGGAAAATCACTGATGGTTTGTGGAGTGGTGGTAGAAACATGGGGTGACTCTCCTGTGTGGCGATGTCACAAATGTGCAATGCATTCTGGGTATTACCTGGCGATGAACATGTGTATAGTGTAATGTAGAACAGTATGTAATTGCCTCCAGTGATTTTCCCTCATGTTTTTACATTCACTTGGCCAGCCATGCAAACGAGCGATCCATTAAACCACAACAACCAACATAATGCCGACAGAGACCCGGACATTACGATCGGTAAATAAACCCCGCCTCCAAAAGATCATAATGGGCAACCAATCCTGCCCACAAGTCAAGCAAGGAAAAAGGCCACGCCCTGAAGTGCATGATTGTTCGAGCACGACCATAAAGCGATTGAGTGTCGGGGATTGGTCGGGGTGACGTCATCGGGAGACTTTGAGAACGGAGGAAGAAGAACCAGTCTCTCTCTCTGTCTCTGTCTCTGTCTGTCTATGTCACATTTTGGCTTGTGTGGGTAGTCAGGAAAGTTGTCGGAGCCAGTGTCGGAACTCTTTGTCTCTGGCTTTGCGGCTCCTGTCTTGGGTGGATCGTGAGGAGAACTTTGTGGAGCCGCGTTGTGTGTTGGATGGAGACAAGAGCAAAAAGGGACTGGCCACACGGATTGCCTCACGTTCATGGCGCAGTGAAGAGGAGCTTCGCACCATCTTGTGCAGTTCCCGCGCGAGCGGATTCGGGCCGCCTGGGCTGCCGACGTCATTCGGGCAAACTCGCTGAAGAGACCCCTTTGGAGACAGATAAGGCTGGCCAGCTTTAAAAACATGTTTTCCTTTATCATTCCCCTGTTTGTATTTGTGTCAGCGTTTGTATCACTCACTCCCACAGATCTCCCGATGTCCCTGCTCTCCATCTTTTCTCCCGCTCCCTTTAACATATGTTTTATGTGTCAGTTTGTCTTTTTGTGATCAATGTTAGCTCTTACACGAGCCTCGATCTTGCATACAAAAAAAAAAGGAAAAAAGTCAGAGTCCACCCGTCCGTCCAGGTTAAACCTCGTTTTTCTCAGCAACCATTTGTCCGATTGACAGGAAATTTCCACCATTGGTGAAACTCCATCTGCAGAATTTTTTAAATGATAATTATGACATCATAGGTCACGTGGTATGGGCGCCATCTTGGAAAAACCGAAAAACTTTGCACATCTATATCTCCAAAAGCGCCGCATAGAAAGAATTGAGACATGGCTTATTGTAAAGAACTCTCCATGGGGAATACAATATGTTAATGATGATGTCATAGGTCCCTCCATTATGACGTCATAATTCGACAAGTACAAAACTTCATCCGATCAAGATGAAATTTCTTGAGCATCATCTAGGGATAAATTGGTGGGGAAAAAAAAATGATGATGACGTCATCGGTCACGTGGTTCGGCCGCCATATTTGTTTTTAATACAAAAGTCTTAAAAAACACTGAAAACACATCCTGGGAAGGGTCTGCAATCTCTGATTGCTCTTTCTTGTTTTTGTGTTTTGGGTTCGAGGAATAAGCCTCGTGGTTCCGTCTGAGGTAAGCACCCTAGTTTCCTGTGCCTGCACACAACGGAATGACAGCCAATTTTCGGTTTATTCGCCTCGGAGTTAAAGCAAACTGTTCGGCTATCTGCCACCCGTGATCTTCATCACCAACAACACAACAGTATTCACACCCCTTGACTTTTTTCACATTTTGGTGTTACAGCCTGAATTTAAAATGGGCTTAGTTGTTTTTTGTCACTGATCAACACATAATTACCCCAAAATGTGAAAGTAGAATTTATCTTTTGAAATTTCTACAAAATAATTAAAAATGAAATACAGAAATATTTAATTTACATAAGTATTGTTATGTCGGTGGGGTAAAGGAATATCTAGAGCCAGGTAGATCTGTATAGGTAGGTATTCGACTGTCGCGATAGGGAATCCACCCTGTAATAGGTTCCATATGTAGTCCGGTTTGTCGGGATAAGCTGTATTGATGTCCCCGCTACGGGGGAGCAGGGCGTGCTAAATAGTCCAGGGATTATGGATAAGATCCCTTTGTTCGTCGTCGTCCCTGTCACCAAACCTTTGTCCCTTATGGCAATGCATACACATATAAACACTTAGATAGGCCCTTTAGTGCACACAGTAATTAAATTCCCCTCCCTTACCATGACTTTGGAAGACGGGCAGGAAGCCAGATCAGGGCACCGCCGATGGTGGCTTCGGCTTGCTGCACCACCTGTTCGCATAGCAACATCGCGTGGGAGGGGCTGTGACCACGCCACAGGGAGGCCTGTGATTGGTTGGCGCGGAAGGCGCGAACCTCAGCCAATCAGCGCCGGAGGCACGAGGACGCAACTGAGGAGGAGGGGATTCATTGGAGGAAAGATGCTGGAAAGTTCGGGGAACAACGAGAAGCTTCGGTCTGACATCACCAGGCGAAGTGATATAAGGGGGCGCTGCACCAATTCGGGAGCTTTTACTCAGAGACGACATTGAAGCTAGCTCTCTTCACCCGGTTCGTGCTTGACTTGGATCCTTCTCTTCCCTCGTGGCTTGGATCATGCTTCGCGCTGCGCTTGGCTTGGATTCCTGTTGGCTCTGTTCCTCTCCTCGATGCTGTTCTCTCCTCCTGCAATCTCTCCGTTCCTGTCTCTTTGTGCCTCGTGTTGGAGATCGACCTTGTGTGGAGCTCGATAGCCTGCGTTGGATGCGTGGTGCTGTTGGTGCATTGGACACGTGGTGCTTTTGGTGCGTTAGACGCATGGTGCTTTGGTGCATTGGACGCATGGTGCTTTTGGATTGGTGCTCGGAGGCAGACGGAGGGAGCCACATGGGACGACGACGGACAAGGCTACAGACGAGATAAGGCTGCACTCACACCCCGCATTTACACGTACACGACGTTTTCTTTGATTAATTCATTTTCCCCTGTTCATTTCTGAAGTCGGTGTGTGGGATCCCAATTTAGAAATTAGATTTATCATCGCGGTTCACTGTCCCGATCCTGATTGCAAATAAACCCTTGTATTATTTTCCATTCCCTGCAAATCTTGTGTCCGTTTGAGTTCGTTCCCCTTCCACAGTTACGTGCTTTTACCGCCTCTTCCTCTTCCCTTCTTCTTCCCGTGCTACATAAGTAAAGTCCGTGTTTGATCATCGCCTCCAGTAGATCAGTTTGGTCCATCCGCGGTCCCTGGTGTTAACCGGAGGGATCTGCGCTACAGTATTCAACCCCCTGAGTCAACACTTTGTAGAAGTTCCTTTGGCAGCGATTACAGCTTCGAGTCTTCTTGGGTATGTCTATCAGCTTTGCACATCTAGATTTGGGGAGTTTCTCCCATTCTTCCTTGGATATTTGCTCAAGCTTTGTCAAGTTGGATAGGGAGTGTCGGTGAACAGCAATCTTCAAGTCTTGCCACAGATTCTCAATGGGATTCAAGTCTGGGCTTTTGCTGGGCCACTCAAGGACTTTCACAATCTTGTTCTGAAGCCATTCCAGTGTTTCTTTGGCTGTATGCTTGGGGTCATTGTCCTGTTGGAATATTTGCCACAGTCTAAGTAAGGTCTTTTGCACTCGAAAGCAGGTTCTCCTCAAGGATATGACTATTTGGCTCCATTAGTTGTTCCCCTATCCTTACAAGTCTTCCAGTCCATGCCGCTGAAAATCATCACCAGAGCATGATGCTGCCATCACCGTGCTTCACGGCAGTGATAGTGTTAGATGGGTGATGAACTGTGCTCAATTTCCACCAGACGTAGCGCCTTGCATTCAGGCCAAAGAGTTCAATTTTCATCTCACCAGACCACAGAATATTTTGCCTCGTGCTCTCAGTCTTTCACATGCCTTTTTGCAAACTCCAGGTGTGCTGTCATGTGTCTTTTTTCAGGAGTGGCTTCCATCTGGTCACTTTCCCACAAAGCTTATATTTAGGAGACTGTTGCCCTTCCAGCCTCTGTAGTTCTATCAGAGTGGTCATTGGGTTCGTGGTCACCAAGGTCCTTCTTGCCCGGTTGCTCAGTTTGGTCGGACGGCCAACTCTTACGAAGAGTCTGGGTAGTTCCATATTATTTCCCTTTCCTAATGATGGAGCTCACTGTGCTCTTGGGAACTTTCAACACTATAAATTGTTTTATACCCTTCCTCAGATATATGCCACCTCAAAATTATATCTGAGTTCTACGGACATTTCCTTGGACTTCATGGAAGAGTTTTTGCTCTGACATGCACTGTCAGCTGTGGTATCTTTTATAGAAAGGTGTGTTTGTTGTTAAATTATGTCCAATCAATTGAATTGGCCACAGGTGGACTCCAATCAAGTTGTAAAGACATCTCAAGGATGATCAAAGGAAATTGAATGCACCTGATCTCAATTTAGAGTGTCATAGCAAAGGGGTCGAATACTTGTTGACTCAAAACATTTCAGCTTTTCATTTTTAATTATTTTGTAAAAAATTCGACAAAAAAAACTCCACATTGACATGACGGGATATTATGTGTAGTGATCAAATATCATTATGTTGATATCATTATTATGTGGTCAGTGACAAAAAATGGGATATTTAATTTAAAATTATCGCTGTAACACAACAAAATGTGAATACAGTCAAGGGGTGTGAATACTTTCTGAAGGCACTGTATCGGAGGGCCTCCATCAAAATTACATCACTTGTTAATATTTTCATTGGGAAATTTTTAAGGGCCATCCAAATGTTATTCATTTTTGGCAATTTTTTACACCACCACGTTACCCCATAATGCTCCGTAACAATGGGCCAAATATTTTGCACCTCCACCACCCCTTTAGAATTGCACATAATGCTTTATGAGGCAACCCCTTCCCAAATAAATGAGAATATTCCAAAATTTCTGAATATTAACCGTGTCTAATAAATGGTGGTATTATCAACATGAAAAAGCTTTTTGTTCACATAATCAAAGACTGGTTAATGTCTAGAAGGAATACCTAAAACCCAAATTGAGACTCCGAGCTGGTAGAAAGAAGGAAATCTTAAAGACAACCTGCTTAACCCGAGTCAATTGTGGATTTCTCTGGTGCTCTGCACGAAATACAGGTTCTGTGCAGCCAAATCAGTTTCATGCCAAGAGTTGGAATGCCGGGCAGGAATTTGGAATTTGTTTAAGGTGCCGGCAATAGTAGGCCTACTCTTTGGGGTGAAATACACCGTGCAATCTTTTGACGTCCACCAAGTAATGCTAGCAGATGGAACACCCAGCTTAACTTCCATCCTAGGGATGGCACACTTTGTGACACAACACCCTGCCTGAAAACCAACAAATTGTCACTCGTAGTCAGGTCAGGAATCAAACCCAGATTAGGCAGCTCAAATGTAAGTGTGCTACCTCAGCTCCATCTTGTATGGACAACTACCGATGATAGTTCAGGAAAAACAAAGTAAGTTTATGCTGAAACAATGGAAGGTGTTACATAACGCAAACCAAAACACCCGCCTCTCCACCACAACCCTTCGTGATCTCTCTCATGCCAGTCCAACCACCCACCTCCATCTTGCAGTCCCCTATTTGTATGGTGGCTCCTTATCCACTTGTAACTTTTTTGAGTGGTGCATTTTCCAACAGGTGTTTCCTCGCAGTGGTGCATTTTCCATCTATCCCATATACTATTGTCTCACCAACATTGATTTCTGGAAGACATCAGTAGGCAATCCCAAATTAGGCCATTATTTCTGCAGTGATGGTAGCCCTGTTTTTGTGCCCACATTTAGTAGTCGATGACTGTTCTCTCACACCAGTCCTTGGATAACATGCTGCGTTCCTAACAGGTGTTTCCTCGCAGCAGCGGCTGTTGTGCACGGGTATGTTTTCATCAGGTTTGCCACCTGTTGAGGCCCGGCGCGGCGCCGCTTGGCTGGGATTAACGCCGGCACGCAGGGTTCGCTCCGCTCGACTCTAAACGCTGCCGGCGGCTCCATAATTGACTCGAAATGGCTCGGACGCGCCTGCGTAGCGCCGCGCGGCTGCCTGAAAGGCCCCCATTGAGCGGGCTTGAGGCACAGCGCGCCAATAAAAAGGGAGGCCGTGCAAAGAGTGTGGTGGCTTTTCTCTTCCCTCTTTATGCCTCTTCATTAAAGCCTAGTGTTGGCTTAGCGGTTAAGGTGCCGGCTTGGGATCCTAGGTTCCTGGGTTTGTATCCCGGTCGATCGCTGAATTAACGCCAGGGGGGTCGACTCAGCCTGTCATCCTTCCGAGGTCGGCAAATTGAGTACCAGTTCACTGGTAATTCCCTGCGTGTCGCAAGAGGCGACCAACAGGGTTGGCGGCAGGAAGGGCATCTGCCATAAAACATTGCTACGAAAAGGGGACCACGGTGCCCCAAAAAGGCCAACCCCTGCTCTGCGGGGAAAAATGGCCTCCAAAGGTAGTTCTTTATGCCTCTTCATTCTGGCCTGTGCCATCTTACGAAACTTCATGGCCAACACATGGAGCAACTGTAACTGTGGCATTGCACATCACAGCTGGAAAGAAAATAATGATGTGGTTCTAATTCACCCACAACACCTTTTACAACCCATCTCTAGTTTAGTTGTTTGCTAGTTCTATCAGGTGACTGTAAACCTTAAACCAGTCTATGGCAGTTCACTGCAGGACGAAGACCTTCAAGTGCGGGCTTGCGGCGAGCGAGCAATCATGAAATAGAACCCACACCGTATGATGGAGAAAGAAACAGTTCTTCGACCACTGGACCCAAAAGCCAAGTGGACCCAAAAGCCAAAACCACTGCACCACACGCAGGTGGTATTTCCCACACGTAACGGTAGACTGTATATAGTGAGGCCAAAAGGTTTTTAGTGCATGCAAGAAACTTCTTTGCAACTGCTTTAGCTCTGTATCGATTTCACAAAGCACAGCAAAAGGGAAGCCAAAGCTATTGATCTTTGCAATGTACTTAGAGGCCTGAAAGGGAAGCAGGAATACTTCAAGTCATTACAGATCACAACTAAAGTCAAAGGATTAATGACTACTTTGACGAGAAGCAGACCTGCTCTCTATGAGATAATGTTGGCGATTCGAGTCCCTGTTGTGCAAGAGCGAAGATAACATGCCGCGGCTACTTTAGGAAAGAAAGGGCTATGGAAGGGGAGATAAAGAGCACAAGTCGGAAAAAAGCTGGAGTGTCAATGAGGTAACAAAGTGAGAATAGGAAAAGCAAAAATATATACAGTATATATATATATAAGACAGGCACTTCGATGGTCGCAAATCTTTGATGGGCAGCAACAGAAAGCTTCTATCTCCGGGCACAACAATTTCCTCTGCAGCAAGGCCTCTCGGATCCTGTGAGCTTTTTCGAAGCCGCCCTTTACTTGCCAGATTGCAACAAAGTCTCCGGCACCTCAGCGGGATCTGTTGTGCTGATGTTGTGGCCGCAATTTGTGGCAAGGCAGTGGCTGCCCTGCAGTTGCCCTATGACAGTTGGATGAGTGCCTGCTTACACGGCCTCGTGCGTACGCGCGTGCAGACATTGTCCACGTGGACGTCAACAAGGAAACCCTTTTCCTTCCTGAGCACGATTGCTTTTCTACGTCTGTTCCTAACAACACATAACATTTGTGAGTAGTTTTTAAGGCCACGTCTTGCATCATCATAACAGAAACCGCAGACCCTATGTGGTGGCCATGTCTACTTGCCATTAATTAAGACTAGTTAGTTTCTCAGGTATATTGTAATGAACGACATAGAGCAGCAACGAAGGCTGGAAAGGGTGGAAATGCGAATGGTTCGGTGGATGTGCGGAGTATCGTTGAGAGAGAGGAAGACCAATGATGAATTGCGAAAGATTATGGGAATATTGCCTGTGATTGATGCTGTGAAGAGGAACAGGTTGAGATGGTTTGGTCATGTGTTGAGGAAGGATGAAAGTGACTGGTTGAGAAGAGTGATGGAAATGAATGTAGAAGGAAGTAGAGGACGGGGAAGACCGAGAAAGAATTGGCTAAAGGTGGTGGAAGAAGAAATGCGGGCAAGGGGGTTAACAAGGGGAGATGCAGAAAATCGGGCCAAATGGAGAAGATCGTCATGTGGACCGCAAGGCTAACCCCCGCTATAGCAGGAAAAATGCCCTTAAAATGCCTGTTGTTGTTGTTGTTGTTGTATTGTGTCAAGAGCAAAGTCTGCAGTGTCTGTCCGAACGATCTCAGGTATCTTCAGAGCGGAGTGCCATGAAGCTAGCTATACAAGTACGACATTTTTACCGACACTTGTAAGATGAAATAACTCAAATAAGTAATCACCTCTACAAGTCAGCAACAATTTTCATTCTTTCTGTTTGACGTTGGCAACTTTTTGATTGCCAGAAGAGTACGCCAACACTCTGGGATGAATGTTCACATAAATGGAAAATGAACATGCCGACTAATATTTATGCTTGACGATTCATTGCCATTGTTAGGCCTCGCCGCAAGGGGGCGCTTGGCTGACCTTTTATTTCCTCAACGCACCTTCCTTGTTCTGTGCATCATCACAGCATATCCGGATTCAAACAAATCTTAACCTCCTTTTCCTGAAATTCCTATTTCATTCTTCATTTAAATTCAGTCATTGAATTCAGTCAGTCTACAAAAAAAAAAAACCCTATTGCTGAGCAATAAAACAATGTTGGTGTTATTTTTTGTCTGATGCGGTCTTATTGGATGAGACATCAAGATGGCTGTCACAACTATAATCATGGTGAAGAGGAAAGCAGACCACTGATCTAAGGAGAGGGAATCCAGATCCAGTGTGGATTCAGGAAAAAAAAAATGGAATTACCAAGGGTGAATCCAACATTTGTACACTGCATCTTCATTTGGCCCGAGATCAGAGAGGTCCACTTTTCATTACGCATCCTTTTCAAAATCTTGCGTTTGGGCCTCTGGTTCCTTAAGCATCTTGTGGTCTATTACTTCTACTTGTAGAGAGTGCAGACCCTGATGCTCCAAGTCCATTATTGCTGCACATTGTGAATCTTGTGAAGCATTCCGTCCATGGTCATGGTCTTTCCAGATGTGCTCACGAGGTAGAGAATGCACGGTTGGTTTTTCCATTGCTATTTTCAGGGGTGTTGTTGGCTTAACGGTTAGGGGGGCTGGCTTGGGATCCTAGGGTCCTGAGTTTGAGGTGAGGTCGACTCAGCTTGTCATCCTTCCGATGTTCTCGAAATGAGTTCCAATGTACTGGGAATTCCATATGTGGTGCGGGGTAGCACCCCCAAAGATGATAGCTTACAGATAGATTGGTATTTTCAGGGCAAGATTGATTTCTATCTCCAATGGCCACCAGAAGCGGCTATTGTATGAATTATAATAAATAATAATAAATTTCTAGGGGTATCCAGGGCAATGATTTGTCAAGGATACGAGCACACAAAGACCCACCATCTTCGACAGGTACCGTGGGATCTTCAACATCTGCACCAGCGAATACTTGCAGTTGGGATACCTGGCTTAATATCCTATTCTGAATGAGGGTAGTTGGTTTAGTGGTTAGGGTGCTGGCTTGGGATCCTAAGATCCTGAGTTCGTAATCCCGGTCGATCGCTGAATTAACGCCAGGTGGGTTGACTCAGCCTGTCATCCTTCCAAGGTCGGCAAATTGAGTACCAGCTTGCTGGTAATTCCCTGTGTGTCGCAAGAGGTGACTAACAGGGTTGGCGGCAGGAATGGCATAAAAAATTCCTTCAAAAAAGGGGACCACTGTACCCAAAAGAAGGCCAACCCCTGCTCTGCCAGGAAAAATGGCCTCTAAAGGTGGTTCTTCATAGTCAATGATGTAACTCCCCCACTGTGACATATGAGAGTGTGACTGTCGTCTGGTCGGAAATCGAACCCAGGCTAAACATTTCAAAAAGGTGAGTGCGCTACCTCCGAGCCATCCTGGCAGCTTCTGTAGCACGCGTAGAATTGAAATATTTTAATAAAGATATCACCGCCAGCAGGTTTGTACAAGCTGCAATGATCATTTTAAAGGTCAATACAAAATGTTGTGTCTATTTTGTTATTCAATTCACATTGTGTTGACATGTTTAGCCTTCGCATCTGAAGCAGGGGTCGTGATGTACAAATCCCACACACTGTACGCATTTGTCCATTATATAGACTGATGTGTTGCAATTTGCATTCTGGTACAGTGATGCCGACTACAATGTCTGTCTCCATGCAATTTATGTAGAAGCTCCTCCACAAGCCTTAGATCATTGTTTTCGAAAAATAAATGTTAAAAAAAGTAATATATAAAACGTGCTTGATGATGAATACGATTTTTTAGATGTGTGCGATCATAACCTTGCTGCACTTCCTGCAGCAGCCTCAATGACGGCCACGATGCAACCACGGGCGGGGATGGTGACGTCCCACGGGAGTGAATGGCAGTTCAATATTTTATGATAACATGTGGCTGCGGCACAGAGAGAAATGCTAATGCTGGCCTGTTTCTTTTACACACACAGACACACACATTCTATCTGGATCGCATTGCAGGCCTATCCAGATCATTCCACGAGTGGCAGAGCAAAAGGTTCCATGAACCGGACACAATTGTCCAAGAAACACGATTTTAAAGGAGATTTCAATACATAAGTGCAGTCTATGGAATTGGAAAGAAAATATTTTCATCACTACCCGTGCATGTTTAAAAAAGCAAGACCGAAAGCCTAACAACGGCGTAGCCGGGCTTGGATCTGCTGAGTGGAGGATCTTCTGTCTCCCTGTCATGTGACTGGATCCTCAGCTCTGATTTGGTGGGTGTTTGTGAAGGACATACATACATACACCAGACAGACGGACAAACGCTGCTCCAGACGGCATTGCCCTACGGACTACAGCGTGTAAATATGGCTTCCGAACCACGTGACCGATGACGTCATCATTTTTTTTTTTTCTTGACCAATTTATCCCAAGATCACGCACAAGAAATTTCATACTGATCAGATCAAGCGTTCTACTTGTCGATTTATGACATCATAATGAAGGCACCTATGACATCATCATTAACATATGTTATTCCCATTGGGAGTTCTTTACAATGAGTCACGTTTCAATTTTTCCCATGGAGCAGTTTTTGAAGATATAGAGGTGCAAAGTTTTTCGGTTTTACCTAGATTGCGCCCGTACCATGTGCCATGTGACCTATGACGTCACAATTATTAAGCCCCCCCAACCCCCATGTAATTTTACTTTACTTTCTAGAATTCTTCAAATCCGGATGTTACTCTTGTATCGCTGATATCTTTCTCCGCAGGACTGAAAATGCGGCTGCGGGAGGTGAAGCGGTCCGGAAGAGACCGACGACTCGTCGGGGCTCGGCGGAAGCGGAAGGTATTCCGCACGGGCTCGCTGCGCCGGAAGGAGCTGCGCAGACCCGTGTTGTTCATGAAAAACGGCGCAGATTGCCTGTGCCCGCAGCTAGATTCCCAAAAGGGCACTTTCCTGATCCTCGGACGACGAGCGGAGCAACGTTTACTGCTCACCGGGATCTACCGCATGGGGAGGCGCAATAAAGAGTTGCGCCAGGTCATAAAGACCCTCAAGCATCACAAGTGTCCTGTCTTCCACACTTCGTTCTAGCTCTTCGTGCCATTTTCTTTCAGCACATCTTTTTCAGGCTTTGCCCGCCTGCTTTGTTTGTGTTCCACCTTATCTCATATCATAGCATCTCAGACTATTCTCTGTCGCCCGCAACCCACTTTGCCAGCTGCTTTGCATGGTGGCAACCAATTATTGTCAAAGTGGGTTGTCTGCAGTCCTGACAGACATTTGTAACCTTAATTGACAATATATCAGGCCGGAAGGCTTTTACGTATTTATTGTATTTTGTACCTGAGATGAGGTTGATTTTCCTGTTGAACAAACGATTTGATTGGCAGATGATTTTTCCTTTCATGCAACAACAGAGCTTGCACCCCACCATTTCTGTCTCTCATCTCCCCCTTTCCATATCGCCCCCTTTCCCACTACACGCTCCAAACCAGACTTGTTCGTGGATCAAAGCAAGTCCCTCACTGGCAGGAAGTATCTGATGATGTGTCGTGGTAGAGGCCGGGTCGGTGTCTCTTGTTTCTTCTCGTTAGATTGATGGTCTCTCCTGCTTTTTAAGAAGCGTCTTCGTTCATGGAACTGAATGGGCCTCGACCTTTCTTACGAGACAAGATCTTTCACTGCCATTCTGCTTCCTACTTCCAGGTGGGTGCAGGAGGCAATACAGGAGTCTATTTCACATGTTTGTGTAAACATCCATCACGTCCCTTATGACCCTCCTCTTGCTCGGTTGTCATCAAATCCATCCTGGTACATGTGCTGATATATATATATATATATATATACATATAATTATATATATATTCTTCTTTTTTTTTAACACCAAGTCACTGCCCACATTATGACTCCTTGAAATTTAAAACAAAGGAGGAAACGACCTCACGTCGTCCTTTCTTCATGATATACGTGGTCGCTCGTCAGTTGTTTTGTAAGCAGATTATATAAAGGTGCATTTGACTTGTGTAAATAAAATATATTTCAGCAACATTTGTGTATATATATATATATATATATATATATATATATATATATATATATATATATACACACACACACACACACACCTGTATAAAGAGAGTAAGACTGGTTGGATAATTTGGCATCAGTTGAGTGGTGCACCTGATGTTGGCAAGGAATGTGACGAGGCGGTAACGGTCCATTTTCTAGAGAGAGAGAGAGAAAGAGAGAGACAGAGACACAGAGAGAGACAGAGAAAGAGAGATACAGAAACAGAGAGAGAGAGAGACAGAGAGAGACAGAGACACAGAGAGAGACAGACACAGAGAGAGACAGAGAGACAGAGACACAGAGAGAGAGACAGCGAGAGAGAGAGAGAGAGAGAGGGAGAGAGAGAGAGACAGAGACAGAGACAGAGACAGAGACAGAGACAGAGAGAGAGAGAGAGAGAGAGAGAGAGAGAGAGAGAGAGACCCAGGACTGTCTCAACTGCCAGATTGTGGAAACTAAGCAGGTTTAAAGTCCGTCTGTTCTTGCCCAGGTCACAGCAAGACGTCTCTTATCAGAGCACTGGTCAGCGAAGCCTATCGGTGCAATTCTCGCCGTTACATTCCAGTGAAGAACTAATGGCGTTGTGAAATGACAGGAGGTTCTTGGCTGCCGGAAGGCCCATTTACATGCTGCGCGAGTAGCTCAAACGATGTTGTTTGGAATGGCAAAGCAGGACGTGCCTTGCTTGGTAGCTAAAGCCTCTTTTACTTCCTTCCTCAAAATACTCCGTTTGAAATGTCTGTTGCAATAATAAAGAGGAGACAATATAGAGCAGTTTGCTGGGATTTGGGCTGCTGTATGTTTGTCGTCCTGCTGGTTTCATCATCACGGAGGGCTGTGTCGGATTTAAGGTGCCCATGCATGTTAGGACAGGAGGAAGGAAATCGGCCAAGGCACCGGCACACAATGGCCTATTCTTTTCGTCGAAAGTCGCCGTGGGATCGCAAAGGTCTACCAGTTGGAGAAGCGCACGTTGGAGAACCGCAACTGTGGATGGACGAACAGGTCAAACCAATGAAGGACGAGCACGACAGCTCGTGGGGTATTGCTCTTGTTTCTAAGTTGACTAGTCTGGGTGAGAATCCTGATCAGACTATAAACAGTCACACTGGGACTTAGCAGGCAGGACGTGTCATCACAAGGTGCACCACCACTTGGGTGTGAAGCTCGGTGTCCGTCTCATCTACCAGCATTTGATGGTGTTCATTAAAGATGTAATGGGGCTTTCAAAACCATCAGCATATAGAAAGTCACTCGGTAGAGCACATACCTCCGCCAGGCTGAACAGTTTATTGTTTGTATCCCATTGATAGGCCAGATCTGGATTCGGACCTTACCCAAAACCTAATCGGATTGTTCTTCTCAACTACTCAACTTATCCACCTAGTTTCGTCCGAGTCCATCCATAACTTCTTGAAATATCGTTTTTGGCCTCCTCTCTCAATGCTGAAGAACCACTGAGAATTCTCGGATCCGGATCTTCACCAAAATCGAATCATTTCGTCCTTGTCCCACACCCAAACTGTCCACCAAACGTTGTCCGAATCCATCCTCAACCTTTGAGGTACAACTCACAATATGGTGTTTAATCACAAAGGATGAGTTCCATGTAATGTGACAGCAAATTGTTAGAAAGCAATGGCCATGTCACAGGTAGGACCTAGTGTGAAGTAGAACACTCACATCTCGGCAAAGCATCCGGTCACAACACGATATTGAGGAAAAAGAAAAACAGCAATGCAGATTAGAAAGGAAGCAACCACTCTTTCCAACAAAATAGAGTTGTCCGACCGGCAGTTGTCAATTTGAATGACATCCGACCGACTGCGATCATATGTAGTCTGGTAGAGGTCCATTTCGTCAAAGCCTGGGTTCGATTCCCAATTGCCAGTGGCAGCGGAAACAGTAGATGAACCACATTTAGAGGCCATTTTTCCCCGCAGAGCAGTGGTTGGCCTTTTTTGGGCACGTTGGTCCCATTTTTTTGAAGCAATGTTTTACAGCCAGATGTCCTTCCTGCCACCAACCCTGTTAGTCGCCTCTTGCGACACCCAGGGAATTACCAGTGAACTGGTACTCAATTTGCCGACCTTGGAAGGATGACAGGCTGAGTCAACCCCTCTGGTGTTAATTCAGCAATTGACCAGGATTCCGAACCCAGGATCCTAGGATCCCAAGCCGGCACCCTAACCGCTAAGCCAACACTAGGCTTAGCAGAAACAGTAGATATAGGATTAAATTAGAAGCAGAAGGGTAAAAATTCCCATTTTAAAATTTTTAACATGCTGGTGATGTCACTGAGCCTGCCACACTTCTTCAGTGACTGTGGATGTAAATGCACAACTCTGTACCAATCATTGCAATAACTCCGGTGGAGATCTATCTTCCGGTGAGAACAGCCACGGGGTTGTAGTTCAAAATGGCTTTCCTGGAGAGAAGTTGGCCCTGAGCTTCTGGAACACAATGTGCCACTGTTGTTGTGGAAGGCCAATGGTAGCGAGCACTGCAGTCCGTGGTGGAGCGTGCGCAGTGGGTGATCATGCCTACCTGCACATACCTGCAAGTCGGACCATGAAATCTTCCCTCCGAGGCTTCAAGCAGCTCTTCTTTCATGTGCAGAATATGGGTGCGCGGAGCATCATTTATTGGTGCACGGAGCATCATTTATTGGTGCACGGAGCATCATTTATTGGTGCTGCTGCTGCTGCTGATGTAGTGCCCCCTGGAGGTTAGAGCAGTGATCTGGCCATGATGGTGGCGATAGGTCACCTACTCTTAAAGTAGAACATCGTGGGGTCTTCAACATCCACCAACTAATTCTGGCAGACAGGACGCCAGTGTAGAGAGGTGAGTGTGCATATCTTTAAGCTAAGGCCGAAGCTATCCTGCCAGTTCTTCAAAGAAGTGGATGCACCACCGTCTCACGTCATCCTCCATCCTGATTCTTAATTACCCCCATTACCTAACCCCTACCTAACCCAATCCTCTTACCTGCAGATTACTCTGTTTCCTCTCCTCCTCTTTTCCTGTTCATTCTTTCCCTTGCTTGTTTTGTCAAACTGAAGCCTCACTGTCAGTTTGCCATCCATCACCTGGCTTTTCCAGAAGCCTAGATCTCACACAAAACAAAACAAAAATCTCTGCCAGGCCGGTTAAGAGTTAAGCGAGCTAGGTTATCCTCCAGCACACACAGAGCAGGGCCTGATACATGTGGGGCACAGGTCAGGGTGTCTGCACAAGGCCCCCCCTATTCGACCGCAAAGAAAGCACCAAAATACCTTCCTTGGACAAGCTGGCACAGGATGCGGCACTTTTGGGAAATGCAACGTCATTCCAAAGTGCTTGCACACACCAGGGCACAAGCAATGCACAGTCTGTTCGAGCTATACGAACAAGGGTGGGATTGACGTTGGTTCGGTGAGACGAAACACCACCAGAAAACATTTATGCTGGTGGTGGGTGGAGATGATGCCCACCTGCTCCTATTTGAACAGCTGAGAAGTCAGACAGAGACTGATAAATAGATAAACCTGAAGCTCTACCTTGTTCAAACGAGGCATACTGAAGGGCAACACAGACCATGCTATGCAGACTATAGAGGAAGTCTGTTTTGTATCCAATGTACTAGGCGTGCTTCCTGTCGCTTCGCTGACGGATTTAATCATAAGACAGTGTGTTGTACTTCCCAAAAACATATTGCATGTCTATCTGTGACTGTCAATAAGGATGTAAAATGAAGTGAAACATGAGAAACTAGAACATGGCACCTGGAATGAGGTTCCGACCTAACACAACAACGTAGGGCCAACGTTGGGGCAACGTCAGCCCAGTCATCGTTGGGCGAAAGTCAAAAAACAACGTTTACGATTTGCATACTTCCGCCAGGCACTGATAGGCCAGATCTGGATTCGAATCAGAACCAAAATTTAATCGGCTTGTTCTTGTCACCAACCCAACTCACCCATCTAGTTTTGGCCGAATATAGGTTTTTTATCCACCAAGTTTTTTTTTTTTTTTTTTTAGATATCATGCAATATCATTGGTATAGGCCGGATCTGGATTCGGACCTGAACCAAAATCGAATTGGCTTGTTCTTGTCACTTAACCAACTCGTCCACCAAGTTTAGTCATAACTCTTCCATAACTTTTTTTCAATATCATGTTACATATCATTTTGGCCCTATCTCTCAATGGTGAAGAATCACTTAAAAATTAAATAATTCTCATATCCGAATACATATTCAGATCTTCACCAAAATCGAAACAATTCTTCCTTGTCAGACACCCAACATGTCCACCAAGTGTCGTCCAAATCCATCCACACCTTTTTGAGATATCCTGCTATGTATCGTTTTTGGCCTGATCTTCCAATGGTGAAGAATCACTTTAAAAATTCTACTAGCCGGATCCGAATCCGGAACTTCACTAAAATTGAATCGATTCTTCCTTTTCTCGCAAAAAACCTGTCCACCAAGTTTCCTCCAAATCCATCCATAACTTTTTGAGATATCCTCCTATATGTTGGATTTGGCCCGATCACTCAATGGTGAAGAATCACTTAAAAATTAAATAATTCTCATATCCGAATGCATATTCAGATCTTCACCAAAATCGAATCATTTCGTCTTTGTCTCACACGCTACCTCTCTGCCAAATTTCATCCGAATCCGTCCACAACGTTTTGAGATATTTTGTTCACAGACAGACAGACAGTGGTAAAAACAAGACCTCCATCCACCTTTGGTGGCGCAGGTAAATATCGGATTCGCATCCAAATCTTCACCAAAATCGAATCAATTCTTTCTTGTCAATCTCCCAACATGTGCACCAAATTTCGTCCGAATCCGTTGAAAAGTTTTGAGATATCGTGCGCACAAACAAACAAACAACAGGAGTGAAAACATAACCTCCATCCACCTTTGGTGTCGGAGGTAAAAAGGACCTTTTATAACACTTAATGTTGTTGGAGTGTCTGTGATTGTTGTTCGTGTATCCTCCCGTGTTCCTGTAAAGCATTCCTGTTGGAGAATAATAAATGTTACCGTTGGAACCGCGACCTTAAAGCTCGAGATCCCGCTTCTTCTTCTTCAATCACAGAAACACAGGCTTTTAAAACATTCAAGCAAATGTGATTGAAGGAAAGTATTTCTATTCCAAGTAAATGGATTATTCCATTTACAATGGTACCATAATTGTATTATTGTACGACAGCAGGAACTCTGGAATAATAAAGCATTTTACGGACGGAGAAAGCACGGGCTCCTTTTATCAACAGATTTGTCCGAAACATCAAGTTTCATCCGAAGTTTACTCCCAAACACCCGATATACAGTGTTTATTCACACAGCGTTTTGTACCCAGACCACGCAAACAACTCTTGCAAGTTTAATGGCCCGTGTGGTGGTGACTTGAACGCAGGAAGGTTATGAATCACATTTATCACAATTTGCGGTAGGCCGAGCCTTTATCCAGTCACGTGACTAACACTTGCTTTTAATATAATCTTCCCTGCTTGGTCCTGGAAACTGCTGCGGCCTAAAACGAGTTCAGGGAAGACTGCAGACAATTCTTGCAAGGAGTAATTTATTTTCCTTTAATGGCCAGTCTGACTTTCTCTCTCTCCCTCTCTCTTTGTCTAGCTCTCTCTCTCTCTCTCTCTTTGTCTCTCTCTCTCTCTCTCTCTCTCTCTCTCTCTCTCTCTCTTTGTCTAGCTCTCTCTCTCTCTCTCTCTCTCTCTCTCTCTCTCTCTCTCTCCCCCTCCTTCTCCTTTTCTCTGTCGTTCTCTCCCCTTCCCCTCTGGCTCTCTCTCTCTCCCTATTTCTCCCTCTCTCTCTCTTCCCCTCCTCTCTCTCTCTGTCACCCTCTCCCTCCCTCTGTCTCTCTTTCCCTCTCCCTCTCTCCCTCCCTCTCTCTTTCCCTCCCCCTCTCTCCCTCCCTCTCTTTCTCTCACTCACTCTCTCCTCCCCTCTCTCTCTCTCCCCACTCCTCTCTCTCTCTCTCTCTCTCCCCACCCCTATCTATCTCTCTCCCTCTCCCCCCTGTCTCTCCCCCCCCTCTCTTTCTCTCACTCCTTCTCTCTCTCCCCACCCCCCCATCTCTCTCTCTCTCTCCCTACCCCTCTCTTTCTCTTCCTCCCTCCTCTCTTTCTCTCACTCCCTCTCTCTTTCCCCACCCCCCCCATCTCTCTCTCTCTCCCCACCCCTCTATCTCTCCCTTTCCCCCCTGTCTCTCTCTCCCTCCCTCTCTCTCCCTCTCTCTCCCTTCCCCTCTCTATCCCCCCTCTCTCTCTCCCACCTCTCTCTCCCTCCGTCTCTCCCCCCCCCCCTCTCTCTCTCCCTCCCCCCTCCCCTCTCTCTCTCTCTCTCTCTCTCTCTCTGTTGCCCCCTGCCGGCTTTTGCGATTTGGGTGTGGCGTCATGGCGGCTGTGAGAAACTGCTCTGTGTTGTGGTGAGTCCTTTGTGCGATTTTGTCCTCTCCTGCCCTCCCCTCCCCCTCCTTTTCCATCCTGTGGTACTTTGGCATTTTGTTTTCATCCTTTCTACACCTTTGTCTTCGAGAGAGAGAGGATTGAGAGTGGACCCATTTTGGGTGCGGCCTACCGGCTTCGACGACGCTTTGTAAGCCTTTTTGTGTTTATAATGCGCGTTTGTTATTTATTTTAGTTCTATTTATTTCGGTTTGGTACCTTATTGTCTGGTTCGGACAAATGGGGGGTGTTAATTCGCTGGGATGGCGAATACACGCTCTCGGTTCGAGGCGTTCGACAACTTAACAAGGAAGCATGCATTTGTGTGTGTTCCACCTGAAGGAACGTCCACCGAGGACATTGTTTTGTCAGTGGGGAAAATAATCGGTTGTGAGAATGTACGAGCAGCGTCGAGAATGAATCAAAATTTGTTGTATTTGTGTCCGATGAAAAATTCGTCCACGATGTTGTTAGTGCGGGATTAACCACAGAGACACGGCTCTTTGTCTTGGCGTTGCCTATGGACACTCCGTCGATGAGAGTCGTCATATCTAATGTACCACCATTTATAACCTGCGATCAACTGATGTCCGTTTTGTCCCGATACGGAACAGTGGTGTCGAAAATCACAATGATTCCGCTCCGGTCTCACGATGAACGTGTTAAACACGTGATGAGCTTCAGACGGCAGGTGTATATGGTACTTCCGGATCGAGGCGATGACACGGGGTTAAACATCACGTTCAAGGTAAAGGTGAACAACCATGAGTACCAGATGTATGCGTCATTGCGTCATCGGCCTCATTAACATGTTTTCATTGTGGAGCTTTTGGCCATGTGAAAAGGTTTTGTCCGAAGGTATCATGTGTAAGGTGCGGTGAAGCAGGTCATAGTGACGCTGATTGTAAAAGAGATAACACCCCGGTCTCTAACGTACAAAAGAAAGTAAACCGAAATACCTGAACGGTTCCTACCACTGCTCCATTGCACACGAGGAGTCGGGATAATACTCCTGTTCGTGTTGGTGAAAACAACAACACCGCTGATTCGGTAAATAATGAAATAATCCCGGATAACCCACCTGTTGTGGCAGATGCTTCGTGTAGTGAGGAGATGGAAGAAGATCCCATTGTGGTGACAAAAAAACGAAGAGCACCTGGTGCTTGTAACTCCAACATTGCGGTGAAAAAGGTAGTGTTGGATAAAGACAGTGTGGGTGAAGATGCCCCTAAACGGCTTTCTCAGGTGTCCACAAGCTGTATTGACACCAGGGAGAAGGAACCTGAATTAATTAATTCTGAAACATTATCGGGCAGCACCGAAAATTTGGGAGAAAAAGTAGATGGCGAGACTGAAAATGATGGTGAGCTCATTAGTGAGCCGCCACCTTCACTACCTGCTGAGACCGAGCGGATTGGGAATGTCTCAGCCCCGAGCTCCTCTTTATCCCTGCAAGATCTAAATCATGACACTGGTTCGTCAACTGAGCCAGTGAACATCTCCCTACAGGAGGGTGAAGCCGAGATTTCAGCTCCTGTTGAATGTCCTGGGTACCAGAGTAAAGGTGACTCTACCATAGAACATTCCAGCAAATCTTCGGACTTGGCTGGAATCATAATGGGGACGGCGCAGACTAATATAAGTGATATATGTGACCCAAGCGGAGCTGGTTCTGATTTGTCAGAATCAGAGGATGAAGTTGAGATGACTGAGTTGTCTCAATCTTCATCGTATCAGTCACCCATAGCCCCTCAACTTATTATTTCCTTTCTAAATGAAACCTACCGACAGCGAAATGTGATCGTAAAATATCATTTTCCTGATTTGATTTCATTTGTCCAGACTGTAAAGGACATAATTAGGAGGCCAGATGAATTTCATTTAACAAGGTCGCAGTTTCATCGGTTGAGAAAGGCTGTTACAAAAGCAGGGAGCGAGATTTCCCAACAACCGCTCAAGCCTTTTGATAACCCATGAAAAAAAATCACCTTTGGAACCTTAAATATGAACGGCGGAGGTGCAAGCCAAAACCGCCAGGTTCAGGTGAAGAGTTTATTTGAGCGCAAGAAAATTGATGTACTCTTACTCCAGGAAACCCATATAATTCAAAATGTGGAGTACGACTGGTGTCGCCTCTTTAAAGGACAATGTTTTTTTAGTAACTTGTCTTCTTCTTCTGCTGGTGTAGCCTTTTTACTCAGACCAGGCCTGGTACCTGAGTCATGCCTCTTCCAGGAGGTGATTAAAGGCCGGTTTATTTCACTGGAACTGGTCATTAATAATTTTCGTTTTACACTATTCAACGTTTATGCACCAAGTGAGAGTGTGGAACGAAGAGCTTTCTTTTCATCTTTGATTCGACACATGCAGTCGATAGACCTCAATAATTGTATTTGCATGGGGGGTGACTTTAATTGCACCTTTGAACCCAGTATAGACCGAAATACAGCAGAACCTCATCCCGAAGGTAGTACTGATTTGTTAAATTACTTTTCGGCAGTGGGTGTGCTAGATGCATGGAGACTGCATTACCCCAACAAATCTGAGTATACTTGGGGACGATGTGCCAATGGGAGAATGACCTTCGCTAGACTTGACCGTTGGTACATAAACTCACAGTTCAGGAATGCGGTTATCTCTCCAAATCATTTTCCATCTTTGTTTTCTGATCATCATTTAGTTACCATGGGCCTCTTTTTCCCTCAACCCTTACGCAAAAGTGCATACTGGAAATTCAATACCAGTCTTCTCGAAGATGCTTTGTTTAAAGACGCCTTCCGTGCTTTTTAGGCCATCCAACTTTCAAGAAAGCCCTCTTTCTCTTCTTTTGCGTTATGGTGGGATAACACAAAAGCTCAGATTAGAGTGTTTTGTCAGCAGTTTGTTTCAAATGCAACTGATGTAAAATATATATATAACAATGGCTTGTTTAGAAGCTGATATTATAAAGTTAGAGTGTAAACTGGCAAAAGATAATAACAGAAGAGACCACAGGTTATTGGTTGAAAAGAAGGCTCAACTGAGAGAGCTGATTCAGGAGAAAGCAGCAGGCCTGTTAATCAGATTAAGAATAAACAATTTAAAGGTATTAGACACCCCTAGTAAATCTTTCTTCCAAATGGATTTTGTAAATAAATCACCCAAAACCTTTTTCTCTGTACAAGACTTTAGGGGAAACATGGTTGCCAACCCTGGCGATGTAAGGTTGTGCATTAGAGAGTTTTTTTTCAAAGGTTTATGCAAAACAAAATGTTTGTGAGCAAACCATGGAATTTTTAACTTCTCACCTTTCATCCCTAACTGAGCCTCAGTGCCTGGGCCTGGATTCACCAATTGCTTTGCCTGAGCTAACGCAGGCCCTAACTGAAATGGACTCGGGGAAAGCTCCTGGGATTGACGGCCTACCGGCAGAATTTTTCTTGGCTTTTTGGGACCTTTTGGGCCCTGAATTATTGAATGTCCTGGAATCATCCTTGGTGCTTGGAGAACTCCCACTAAGCTTTAGAAGAGCAGTGGTGTCACTGATTCCAAAGACTGGAGCTCTACGACAGATAAAGAATTGGCGGCCGGTCTCGTTATTATGTACGGACTACAAAATATTGTCAAGTGTTGGCCAGTCGGATGAAGACGGTAATCGGTGATCTAGTCCACCATGATCAGAATTACTGCATCCCAAACAGATCTATTTATGATAATATTTTTTTGATCAGAGATTTAATGGAATGTGATTGCTTGGAAAAAGATTTTGGGATAATATTCCTTGATTTGGAAAGGGCTTTTGACAGTGTGGATCATGTTTTTTTGTATCGTGTGCTAGAAGCATGTGGCTTTGGTGCCAATTTTAGGGCCTACGTGACTTTGTCGTACAACAATATATTTAGTTTATTTAAAATAAATAACGAACTCAGTTCTTTGGTACAGGTTCAAAAAGGGGTGAGACAAGGATGCCCGGTTTCGGGGTTATTATTTTCCTTGGTAATGGAATCACTCCTAATTTTATTTTGGAAAAATATTTCAGGAGTGACTGTATCCCCTGGGAGTCCTTCAGTAGTGTATCGGCTTGTGCATATGATGTCTGTGTGGTTGTTAAGAAGGAGAGTGATATCCCAGCACTTGTTGAATGTTTAAATCTTTTTTGCCTCGCTTCTTCTTTGAAGTGTAACTGGGACAAGAGTAAGGCCTTATGGATTCCCTGTCTCAAGAACATTCCACCTGGAACAGTGCTGGTACCACCTGTGCATCTACCAACAAAGTTAAAATGGGTGGAAGACGGAGTCAAATACCTTGGGGTTTTCCTGGGATCTCCACATTAGGTCCTCAGAAATTGGGATGGGATTGTTGAGCATGTTAAAAATAAGATTGGGACTGTGGAAACGAGGTCTGCCCCACCTTTCCTACAAAGGCAGGGTTCTAGTGGTTAATAATTTGGTGGCTTCTTCCCTGTGGCATAGGTTTATCTGCCTTCAGCCGCCGGAGGCACTACTAAAGGCAGTGCAGAGGCTACTGGTGGATTTTTTTTGGAGTGGTTACCATTGGTTACTACCAAATGTCATATGTAGTCCCTTGTCTGAAGGTGGCCAAGGACTGATCGCCATAAAAGGTCGTATCATGGCTTTTCGGCTGTGTACCATACAGCAGTTGCTGTACAAGGAATGAGTGCCAAGCCGACTTCTGGCCTATCACATGCTGCAAAAAGCAAGCGGGCTCGGATACGGCCTTGAACTTTTCTTAGTCCAACTCCAACATGTCGACACATCTCATCTACCATCATTCTATCAGAGCCTTCTGAATGCCTGGCAAAGCCTTTCGACTAGTCGCCAGCAGGAAACCTATGCTACAAACATGTTTGTGGAAGAACCCCTTTTTTACAACCCGCTTTTTCCGGCAATTCCAAGAAGCCGAGACCTTTATCAACACTTTATTACAGCAGGCATAATCAAAGTGTTGGACCTCCGCCATGATTCTGGTTGGGGGTGGAAGGCGGTGCAGGAGATAGCTGATATGACTGGAATATGGTCAAATAGAATAATTGGAAGAGTCATAAAGGAAATAATACAGAAAAGCTTTCAACTTGGACTAAGATGGACCCAGGAAGTTTTGGTGACATCCAATGACTGGCAATTTCCTGGTTTATTAGTACAGCCTACTCACGGAGACTTGCCCCCAATTAGTGAGGGACAAAACATTTTTCAGAAATGCAGTAGTAAAGACCTGTATCGTTTATGTACTGCAGTTCTGCTTGGCAACTCACCGTTAAATGGAGTGGCCAGGTGGAAAGGGCTAATGCCAGAAGGACTACCATCTGAGCCTGCATGGGAATCAATATACAGTAAGGTGGTAAGCAAAAGGACAGGTGATCTCCAGTGGCGAATGATACACTGGATCATTCCGTCCAATAAATTAGTGAGTCATTTCGCGCCCACATTGATGTGTTGCCCATTCTGCATTTGCACAGAGGATGTGTTCTATGCTTACGTTGATTGTGCAAGGCTTGTGCCTTTATTTCAATGGCTTCATTACATGGCTGGAAAAATGAATACCACTTTCTCTCTGCGATCATTTATTTTTGGTTTCAATGATACGAAAGAACATGTACATATGTTGTTTTTGTTTTTAGTGGCCACGGCGAAATGGCAATTTATTTATCGAGGAAGGAAAAACTGAAAGGAACGCCGATTGGGCAATGTGATGTCATGTTCTTTTTTAATGCCTTGATATCTGCAAGATTCAAACTTGAATTTTGTGTTTCTGAAAGAAAGAAAAGTATTGATGAGTTTATGAACATTTGGTGTTTTGATGGGATCTGCATGGCGCAGGAGAATGAATTAATGATATATTTGTAGGTTTGTTTGGATTGAATCAGTGTGTGGTCGGTTTTTCTGTTGTTTTTTTTCTTTTCTAGTTCATTGTACTGTTGTAAATTCCTTTCCTTTCCTGTCATTATCTTTTTCTTTTTTTCCTGTATTTTCGATTATTGTGCTTGTATTGAATAGTATCTTCACCGACTGGCTTGTATTTTTATATTTTTGTAATAAAAAGTCAAAAAAGTCAAAAGTCTCTCTCTCTCTCTCTCTCTCTCCCTCTCTCTCTCTCTCCCCCTCCCCATCTCTCCCTCTCTCTCTCTCCCTCTCTCTGTCTCTCTTTCCCTCTCCCTCCCTCTCTTTCTCTCACTCCCTCTCTCTCGCCACCCTCTCTCTCCCCACTCTGCTCTCTCTCCCCCTCTCTCTCCCTCCCTCTCTCCTTCTCTCTCCCCTCTCTATCTCACTCCCTCTCCCCCCCCCCCCTCAGTGTCTCTCTCCCCCCTCTCTTTCTCTCACTCTCTCTCTCTCTCCCCCCTCTCTTTCTCTCACTCTCTCTCTCTCTCACTCTCACTCTCTGTGTCGCCACCTGCTGGCCGTTTGTATGCTTGTTGTACTGTCATGGCATCTGCTTGTGGAAACCTGTGAGTGCTCTGTGTTGTTGCTCCTTCCCCCCCCCCGTTTCCCCCCCCCGTTTCCCCCCCCCGTTTCCCCCCCCCCCGTTTCCCCCCCCCGTTTCCCCCCCCCCCGTTTCCCCCCCCCCCGTTTCCCCCCCCCCGTTTCCCCCCCCCCGTTTCCCCCCCCCCGTTTCCCCCCCCCCCGTTTCCCCCCCCCCCCGTTTCCCCCCCCCCCGTTTCCCCCCCCCCCCCGTTTCCCCCCCCCCCCCGTTTCCCCCCTCTGTGTCCTTGTGCCTGTTCGTGGAGTCTTCCTGGTGATTCCCATATACGTTGAGACGGGAGAGAGAGCCGGAGAGCACAGGGTGATCGCTGGTAAGGGTTCGCCGTTTTTGGGCGTCGCCCAATCGGTGTTTGCTCCTTCATCTTAAACCTCTATTTCCTTTTTTTCCTTTCGTTTATCTTTCCTTCAGTTTGTTTTGTTGCCTCCCCTTTCCGAAGTTAGGGAAATCGGAGAGGTCTGATTACTTCCCATTCCCGGAGTTCGGGTAGGGAAGATTATATTATATATTCACCCTCCCCGAGTTGGGGAGGGGTTGTAAGTGCAGCTGATCCAGCATGGCAGCTGCAATATCTCGATTTACGGCCTTTCAGAGCCTGACCCGTAAGCACGGGTTCTTTTGTGTACCTCCGGAACGTGAGGTTAGTGTCGAGGACGTTGTCCTCGCAACCGGTCGTGTTGTCGGGATCGACAAGGTTGTTGCCGCTTCGCGGATGAACAAGCGGATCGTTATTTTTTTGTCCGACGTGGATTGTGTCCCACAAATTGTCGAACAGGGTTTGACAATCGATCCAGATTTATTTGTTTTGATTTCCCCACTAGATAGCCCAGCGATAAAAGTCGTGATATCCAATTGCCCCCCATTTGTATCCGACGATGTACTAATTAAAGAGTTGTCCTGATACGGTACCATCGTGTCTCGTATCTCCATGATTCCCTTCGGGTCACGAAACAACGATTTAAGGCACGTGGTTTCATTCCGGCGGCAAGTGTTTATGATTTTAAAAAATTCCCAGAAGGATTTAAACCTTATAATAAAATTAAAACATCAACAGAACGAATATACAGTGTACGTGTCCACCAACGTTCTAAAATGTTTTGGCTGCGGACAATTTGGGCATGTTAAGCATGACTGCCCCCGAAAAGAGAATTCTCCACAAGTACAACCTCCCCTCCGAACCGGGAATAAGCAACCCCCCCACCTTCCCACCACCGGTCCAAACCCTTCCACCACCGACCCAAGCCTTCCCACCGCCGAACCAAGCCCTCCCACCACCGAACCAAACCTTCCCACCACCGAACCAAGCCTTCCCGCCGCCGAACCAAGCCCTTCCACCACCGAACCAAGCCTTCCCACCACCGAACCAAACCCTTCCCACCACCGACCCAAGCCTTCCCACCACCGAACCAAACCTTCCCACCACCGAACCAAGCCTTCCCGCCGCCGAACCAAGCCCTCCCACCACCGACCCGAACCTTCCCACCATCGACCCAAGCCCTCCCACCACCGACCCGAACCTTCCCACCATCGACCCAAGCCCTCCCACCATCGACTCAAGCCTTACCACCACTGATCCCAATCTGTCTACCACCGACCCAAGCCCTCCTACCACCGATCCAAACCCCCCCCCGCCGTACCCCCCTCCCCTCCCCTTGAAACAGGGGCCCCTCCCTCTACTGAAGGATCTAATTGCAGCCATCTCCTGTTAACGATAGATCTCACCCCCCAGGCAACATCGTCCAATCACAGCTTGTTGCCTGCTATAACTGATCCTACCTCTCTCGCCGTGGTAGCCGATGGAATCCCCTCCCGATGATCACGTCCTCCCCCCAAACCCTTGCAATCTCTTCCCACTAACCAGGACGAGTTTCAATTAGTCTGCCCAAAAGGAAAAAGACATCTGCAAACAACAGATGAAAACGGTCATCTCTTTAAAAAACCTACAACTGAAAACCGACAGCCCCTCCTCTCTGCCCTAGAGTTGTCCCTGGTCACAGAAAATCGTTTCTCGGTATTGGAGGACATAGATGTGGATGAATCCTCGCCCTTGTCTACTGACCTAGAAACTGATATGGTTGAACCGCAAAAATTAGTACCCCCCCCCCCCTCCCCTGAAGATGGCTCATTTCTCTCCCTCCCCGTCCCCCCCCTCTATGGACTATGCCCCATCCGATAACGTGGAGGGATGTGATGACGGTGAGGAGATAAATGATGAAAACCAGTGTGACACACCATCTGAGCCATCTGATATAGATGACTCTGTGAGTGAATGTGGTAGCCTTAAGGAAGAAGAAATCCCTCCAATCCCTCCCTCCGAGATAAAAAGGTTTCTTAAGGACACATTCCGAAAAAGGAATGTTGTAATAGAAACCTTTTTTCCGGAGCTACCTGATTTTATACATTCCGCTAGATTGATGGTAAAACGGCCCGACGTTTTTAATTTCAATTCCTCCCAACGTCACCGGTTAAAGAAGTGGTTGCAAAAAGCTAAGAATGAACTGCTATCAAAAAATTGAGTGGTGGTCACTCCTCCTTGTAGCTGTAATGAGTTTTTCCATTTGTAGCTTGAATATTAACGGAGGATGTAGCTCTGTCCGTAAAGTTCAAGTAAGGGATTTTTTATTACAGAAGAAAGTTGACATTGCCCTTTTACAAGAGACCCATGCCAACGACTGCTGTGTCGCAGAGTGGTGTAGGCTCTTCCCCGGCCTGTCCTTCTTTAGTAACGGTGACTCCCGCAAAGGCGGTGTCGCAATAATTCTTAGCCCCTCCTTTTCGCCTTCATCGCTTAAATTCGACGAAATACACAAGGGATCCCTAGCATCCCTAGAATTCCACTACTGTGGAAAAGTCTATACTATTTTTAATATCTATGCCCCAAGTACGCCTGTAGCTCGGCGAGTTTTTTTTAATGCCCTTGGGACACACCTAACGTCCCTCGACAGCCAAAACGCCCTAAAAAACCAAGACAATCATGTTTGTATTGGTGGAGATTTTAATTGCACCCTCCAACCCCAACTAGACAGGAACAGTGCAGAGCCCCATCCTGCCTCCACAATCCCTCTCACCAAATTTTTAAAACAAATGAATTTGACATATATGGCGGGTACAGCACCCATCAATCAGGCAATACACATGGTGTCGATGCATTCAGGATAATATTGTACTTGCTCGCTTGGACAAGTTTTATATTAATCCTCCACTTGAACGCCTCGTTCTGTCATCCCAAATTTGCCCATCAGGATTCTCGGACCACAGCGCAACATTTCTCAAAATTTCTGCCCCCTGCCCGAAACACAAGAGTGCTTTTTGGAAATTTAATAACAACTTACTTGATGATAGTACCTTTAAGGACATTTTTCCGGAAATTTGGAATATTCTGGTTGCCTCCCAAGGGAATTTCTCAAACCTCAGACAATGGTGGGATAATGCCAAAACGCACATCAGACTGTTCTGCCAACAATATCGTGCGTATGGTGTTCAAGAGGAAAGAAAAACCACAACCTTACTTGAAGATGAAATCCTGGAATTACAGGAACAGCTTCAGGGAACTGCAAGTGTGAGCTACCAGGAAATGAGGCAACAAATTCATGGAAAAACGGCCTTGCTGAATTCCATATCCGAAAGGCGAGCACAAAATGCTTTATTGCGCCTGAAGATGAGGTACATACACGACCTTGATGCTCCAACCAAATTCTTCTTCAGCCTTAAAAGGGGGGCCTCTTCGTCAATGATTACACGCTTGCTCCATGATGGGGAACTCCTTTATGAAGATGGCAGAATCAGGGAATGCGCCCGGAAACATTTTAAACAACGGTTTATGCGGCATGACATTAACCAGGATGCAATATCGGAACTTGTTTCTAACCTTCCAACATTGGCGGAGGATCAGAAGCATCAGTTGGAGGATCCTCTTAGGTTACCTGAGCTCACCGCTGCCTTGAAGGCCTTGGAACCTGATAAAGCCCCTGGACTGGATGGGCTGACTAGCGAATTTTTCCACGTTTTTTGGGACGCCATTGGACCTCACCTACTGCGGGTATTGAATGAATGTTTAGAGGACGGACAACTGCCGTGGAGTTGCCGGAGAGCAGTCACCACCTTAATTCCTAAGAAAGCGGACACTCAACTTATAGAGAACTGGCGTCCTATTTCTGTTTTATGTACGGATTATAAAATTTTAGCCAAAGCCTTGTCTAATCGAATGAAACCTTTTATGAATGTACTAATAGGAGAACATCAATCCTTTTGTATTCCTGGACGTACTATTTTTAATAATATCTTTATTATCCGTGATACCATTCGGTTTTGTAACAATTTTAATATGAACGTTGGTCTGTTTTTCATTGACCAAGGAAAAGCCTTTGACTGTATTGACCACATGTACCTTTTTAGAGTTTTAGAGAATTTTGGGTTTGGACCTATCTTTATCTCGTACGTTAAACTTTTGTATTGTAATATATCCAGTGTTCTTAAAATTAATCAAGTATTGTGTAGCCCCATTGCTGTACAACGGGGAGTACGGCAAGGTTGCCCGCTATCTGGACTTTTATACTCTCTTGCCATCGAACCTCTTCTGCTCCAATTACGTACGCACATTTCTGGCTTCACTGGATCAATTCTTACCACACCGCTAAAAGTCTCTGCCTATGCAGATGATGTCTGTATTTATATAAAAAATAGTGCTGACGTCACTGCGGTGGCTCAGGCACTAAAGACATATTGTCAGGCTTGTTCAGGCCAGGTAAACTGGAAGAAGAGTGAAGCCCTTTGGATAGGACCTGGACATTGCCCACCAATCGTCCTACCAGGAGGAGTGAACTGGCAGAAAAGTGGCATTAAATACCTCGGTATTTTCCTAGGAGACAACACCTTTGAGCAGCAGAACTGGGTGGGATTACCAGACAAGGTAATGGCAAAACTGGCCCGCTGGAAAGGACTTCTTTCTCAACTTTCGTACCGCGGAAGAACTCTCGTCATTAACAATCTTGTCGCCTCTATGCTATGGCATAAGATGATATGCCTACAACCGCCCGGGAGCCTTCTTATTACACTGCAAAAGAGCATTGTCGACCTTTTCTGGAGCGGGAAACACTGGCTCCAACCCCCCGTGGCATACTTACCACTCACTGAAGGTGGCCAAGGTCTTATTGATATCCGCAGCCGGATTATGGTCTTCCGGCTTCATATCGTGCGCCAACTTGTATATGGAGATGAAGCCCTACTCTGGAGGCCTCTGGCTAACTGCATATTGCAGCTTACATGCAAGCTGGGTTACGACCGAGAACTTTTCTTGATGAACCCTCATCAAATCGATTCATCCTTGCTGCCCACCTTTTACCAAGGGGTGATGAACGCCTGGCAAGCCCTGTCCTTTTCCCGTGAAATGGCAACATACAACATGGAAATGTTGATGAATGAGCCCCTATGCTACAACCCCTTCCTGGAAAACAGCTTGAATAATAGGGGACTCGTTCAACGTTTTGTTGATGCCAAGCTGCTGCGAGTGAAAGACCTCATGACAGAGTCTGGGTGCTGCTGGTTGAGTGCTGCCGCTGTGGCACAAAAAACCGGAATAAAATCTGTCAGGATCATCTCTCGGTTCCTTCAAGGGATATCCACAACGTATCGTAATACCTGCGAGGAACTTGGCCCTTCCCCTGAGGAAACAACGGGTGACTTCCCCAAACTCCTAGTCTTCAGCCCGCCACTTAATCTGTCCCCTGGCCTGAACAGCCCTGATGATACTGCATTATCCCTTCCCGCCTTTCCAAAGAAAACTTTGTACAACGCGTACGTTAAAATTTTATACGCAAAAACATTTTCTGAGCACCCGAGGCTTCGATGGCGGGATGTTTTACCCCCAATACCACCCAATTGCCCCAATTGGCGAAGTTTTTATCTCTTGCCTACTCCAAAGTATGTTGGAGATATTCAATGGAAACTTGTACACTGGATTTTACCTTATAATGTTTTACTGAACCGGTTTTCTACTGCTAACTCTAATCTATGCCCTTTCTGTGCATCCATTGAAACCCTACCGCATATATACCTTGAGTGTGAACGATTGCAACCTCTTTTTACATTCCTTCAGGAACGCTTTGTGAAGCTTGGTTCCCTCTTCAATCACAATGTTTTCATTTATGGTGTTTTAGGACCGTCTTCCCTTAGGAATGTGGTTTTAATGAATTTTTTAATTGGTCAGGCCAAGTTTGCAATTTACAAATCCAGGAAGAAAAAAATGGGAAACGCTTCTGACTCGTCATATGATGTACTGCTCACCTTTAAGGCTCTTGTAAATGCAAGACTAAAGCTAGAGTACCGGTTTTTTTAAATGAACAAGAATTTAACATGTTTTAAAGAAAAGTGGGTTTTTAATGATGTCATATGCACACTTGATGATGATGATTTGATAATAACTTTTCCTTGAGACCATTTTATTGTGTTTTGTTTCTTTGTGACTGAACATAACAGATTTTTTGTACTCTTGTAATAAAAGGAAGAAACAGTCAGTCTCTCCCCACCTCTCTCTCTCCCCACCCCTCTCTCTCTCTCCCTTTCCCCCCGCCCCTGTCTCTCTATCCCACCCTGTCTCTCTCTCCCAACTCTCTCTCCCTCCCCCTCTCCTCCCCCCTCTCTCTCTCCTCCTCTCTCTCTCTCCCCTCTCTCTCTACCCACCTCTCTCTCTACCCCCCCCCCTCTCTCTCTATCTCCCCTCTCTCTCTATCTCCCCTCTCTCTCTCTATCCCCCCTCTTTCTTTCACTCCCTCTCTCGCCCCTCCCCCCTCTCTCCCTCTCCCCCTCTCCCCACCCCTCTCTCCCTCTCTCTCCCCTCTGTCTCTCTCTCCCTCCCTCTCTCTCCTCCTCTTTCTCTCCCCACCCCTCCCTCTCTCTCTCTCTCTCCCCTCTCTCTCATATGGGGTTCATAATTTGTGCCTGTGCAAGCAGAACACTTGTGTATGGTGGAAAACCATTTGGGTCAAGAGAGCAAGGAAAGTTCTTGCTAAACCATAAACAAAACCCCAAAAAGGAAAAATGGAAATCTGCAACGTGATCATGGGCTTCACATGGAAATAGAGCATTTTTGTATTTATTATGGTTGTATGTCCCTTTTATATCTCATTTGCGTTTTCTACTGTTGGAAATGGACCAAGAAGGTTTGTGAGGACCGAGTGGTCAGAATTCGCACAAGTGGCCAAATGCCCCACGACGTATACAATGGTGGCAGCCACGAGGCTGGTCGAGCAGAGCTCCATAAATTACCATCACCGTTGTGGTTTGTTTGACAGAGGGTCGGGTTGCAAAGTACAAAGTGCAGGACATGTTTGTCTTGAAAGGCGAGGAGGCCCCTTGCACTGCGCGGCAGCCGCGGACCACGTTTATTTCCAAGTTTCTTTGGTGTCATGATTTATTTATTTGATTTGTTCATCGAAGAGACTTCGGTTACGAGGCCGAGTCTGTCTGCAGCAGCTCCGGATTTGGTACGCGAGAAAGCAATGATGCATTTCCATGTTTCCATCAGGCCTAAGCGCACTGGGCATAGACCCGGCATGTTCACCTCTGCAAGTAGACCTGGCCCTCAGTAGGACGTGCGGGCGGAAATGTAGCATAAAATGGCACAATCCACTACAAAATGTTTGAAGAATGAGCATTGCAAAATAGCTTTGCATAGTACTTTGCCAGTTTAAAAAATAATTGGCAAGTGCAACTCCTGCAGGAGTGTCAAGCAAGGTTGGCGACATGCTCCGGTCTGGAAAGGTGGGGCAGGTGCCCTCAATTTCCCTCCTTTTGTTCAGTACAATGAGTCCTCTGGTCTGGATGTTCAGCATATTGAATATGTGTAGTGCCTAAGAGATTATATGGAGACGTGGTGGGAAAGATCTTTCGCCACTTTTCCCAACAGAGGCATCATTCTCCATCAACAACTCTGAACAACAACCGGCTCGCTTGTTGTGCATCACCAGAAGTGAAAAAGCGGTTTCTCATACACAAGGCTTTCACTCCCAGCTCGGTTTTTCTGGAAAGGCTTGAAAGTCCGACCACAACCTCCCAATTCAAACCAGTTTAACACCAATCTTATTTTTAACTCTGCACAGTTTCAACTTTGTTTATCAAATATCTTGATGGAATCCTGCCAAGATCTCCGTCCCAAACGTCGTTGTGCTTCACACATCTGCTCAATCTGCACCGTGTTCATTGTTTTCCCTCCACTCGATGCAAATGAACCAGCAGCGCAGGTTCGTGGATTTAAAACCGCAGTTGTACAGGTTGGTGCATTTCAATCCTCAGTTGTACAGGTTGGTTGATTTGAAACCACAGTCATACAGGTCGGTGCATTTGAACCCTCAGTTGTGCAGGTCGATGGTTTTGAACCCGCAGTTGTACAGGTCGGGACATTAGAACCCTCAGTTATACAGGTCTGCTGATTTGAAACTGCACTTGTATAGATCAGTTGCGTTGAACCCTTGGTTGAACACAATGAACAGGTTGGTGCATTTGAACCCTCAGTTGTACAGGTCAGTTGATTTGAACCCGCAGTTGTACCGGTCGGTGCATTTGAACCCTCAGTTGTACAGGTCGGTGGTTTTGAACCAGCAGTTGTACAGATCAGTTAATTTGAACCCTGAGTTATACAGGTCAGTTGATTTGAAACTGCAGTCATACAGGTCGGTGCATTTGAAGCCTCGGTTGTACAGGTTGGTGATTTTGAACCCACAGTTGGACAGGTCAGTTGATTTGAACCCACAGTTGTACAGGGGTCGGTGCATTTGAACCCTCAGTTGTACAGGTCGGTGCATTTGAACCCTCAGTTGTACAGGTCGGTGCATTTGAACCCTCAGTTGTACAGGTCGGTGCATTTGAACCCTCAGTTGTACAGGGGTCGGTGCATTTGAACCCACAGTCATACAGGTCAGTGCATTTGAACCCTCAGTTGTACAGGTTGGTGGTTTTGAACCCACAGTTGTACAGATCAGTTGATTTGAGCCCGCAGTTGTTCCGTTCAGTTGATTGGAACCCGCAGTTGTACAGGTCAGGTGATTTGAATGCCCAGTTGTTCAAGTCGGTTGATTTGAACCCACCGTTTTTCGTATCGGTGCATTTGAACCCTCAGTTGTGCAGGTCGGTGGTTTTTAACCCTTGGTTGTACAGGTCGGTGCAGTAGAACCCTCAGTTGTACAGGTCGGTGCATTTGAACCCTTAGGTGTACAGGTCGGTGCATTTGAACCCTCAGTTGTACAGGTCGGTGCATTTGAACCCTCAGGTGTACAGGTCGGTGCATTTGAACCCTCAGTTGTACAGGTCGGTGCATTTGAACCCTCAGTTGTACAGGTCGGTGCATTTGAACCCTCAGGTGTACAGGTCGGTGCATTTGAACCCTCAGTTGTACAGGTCGGTGCATTTGAAACTGCAGTTGTACAGGTCTGCTGATTTGAAACTGCAGTTGTACAGATCCGTTGAAGTGAACCCTTGGTTGTACAGGTCGATGCATTTGAACTTTCAGTTGTACAGGTCAATGCATTTGAAACCTCAGGTGTACAGGTCGGTGGATTTGAACCATTTTAACCTGCGTTGCTATCGTGCAGGATTTTAACATGCAATGAAAATACATAATATAATTGTAAGATTTGAATGTACGAAGGCACAGTGCAACAATTGAAGCTTTGTTGCCGCCATGATGAATTTAAACCTGTTGTGACATGCTGTCGGATATTCGTTTGTGTGCTGCAAGACGATTTCGACTGAAAAACCTCCATTTCAGTGCGAAGAACTGCCCACTATCACTCGATCATAATCTTCCCTGTTTCCTGGAAAGACCTATAACCGAATTTTCTTCACATTGTGCACTTGCAATTATGTTTACATTGTGTGCGTCTGTGTATATACGTGTACAACCTACATTTATGTCCACAATTAATATTATATATGCCTACATATACATGTGCCTGTCCCTACGTGTGTGCATGCACAACTATAGATGTATATATATATAACTGTGAGAAATAGTAGAAACTCCACAGTACGAGCAGGGAGTCTCATTTGTACTAAATAATTAATCGGAAGATTAAATAAGATGCGGACGTAGCTTCAGGATGGTGATAGGCTACACAACTTCCAAATGAAAAATAAATTCTACAAATTTCAGAAAATTAATGAAAAATACAACACAAGAATATCTTGGTGAGATAAGTGTCCACCCCCTTCCCTTTATAATAGCAATTGTAAATTCGCTCAAGTGTGACCAATCCCCTTCAAAATCACACCAAGTTAATCGGCCTCCACCTGTGTTAAATTGTAGTGATTCTGATTATTTCAGAATAAGATCAACTGTTCCTGGAGGTTTCATCCGCTGGGTAGTGCATTTCACAGCAAAGACTCAACCATGAGCACCAAGGAGCTTTCAAAATACCTCCGGATTAAGTTGTGTAAAGGCACAGATCAGGGGATGGGTATAAAAATATTTCCAAAGGCCTTGAATATCTCTTGGAGCACAGTCAAGGCAATCATTAAGAAGTGGAAGGTGTATGGTACCATCAAGATCCTGCCTAGATCAGGCCGTCCGTCCAAACTGGATGACCAAACATGGAGGAGACTGATCAGATAGGCCACCAAGAGGCCGATGGTCACTTGGAAAGAGTTGCAGGCCTTTATGGCAAAGACTGGTCACTGTGTGCATGTGACAACAATATCCCAAACACTCCACAAGTCTGACCAGCACTGCAGGGTGGCAAGAAGAAAGCCATGACTAAAAAAAGCCCACACTGAGTCCTGTTTGTTGTATGCAAAAAAAAACACTCCGGATATTCTGAAGCCATGTTCTTTTTGTTCTATGGAAAGTCAACAACGACCGGAGCAGCTGAATGGATTTGAATCAAAATTGGTACAAGTATTATAATGATGTAATAATTGTTTCAGCATGACAACGACCTGAGCAAAAAGTTTTGTGGTCTGACAAAACCAAGAAGGAACGTTTTGGCCTAAATGTAAAACGTTACATTTGGCGCAAACCCAACGCAGCGCATAACCCAAAGAACACCATCCCTAATGTAACGCATGGTGGTGGTAGCATCATGTTATGTAGATGTTTGTCATCAGCAGGGACTGGGGCACTTGTCAGGATAGAAGGGAAAATGGATGGAGCAAAATAAAGAAAAAAGAATCTCTGCAAGCAAGCTGAAATTTGGATGGAGGTTCTCCTTTCAGCATGACAACGACCCGAGCACACAGCCAAAGTTACACTGGAGTGGCTAAGGAGTGGCTAACAAAAATAACTAGAACGACACTCTTCGACGTCAAGACGTCTACTGATATGCCTCCACCCCACATTATTACATCATTATACATATCTGTACCAAGTTTGAATTAGATCACTCCAACCGTTCGAGTTATAGACTTATTACAGACTTTGACCTTTGACCTCTTGACCACACATTTAATCAGTCAATCTTTACATCATTATACATATCTGTACCAAGTTTGAATTCGATCACTTTAGCCATTCTCAAGTTAGAGACCTCACTTGCGCACGGCCGGCCAACCACAAGTTTCTGCTACGTGCCTCGAAATTTAAAACTGTTACGGCCATTCGTCACCCTGCAATGTTAACGGTTCGGGCTGACAGGACAATATATATGTATATATGCGGGTGTCCGCATACTTTTGGTCATGTAGTGTATGTATATATATATATATTGTTACGGAAACGGAGTACGGCGCTCCCCTTAGCGGGGGGGGGGGGGGTTAATCCCCCTTCTATTTGCACTGGCCGTCTCCGCTCCTGAAGCTACCCCGCTCCCTTGTGGGGTGGGATTGCCCGAAGCGATTGGTCAAGGGATTCCCGTACGCCTCCGGCAATCCCTCCACGAGGCAGGTGGGCAACTCCGTTCGAAACCACGGACAAGATGGTATTTTGCCGAGCGGTTTTAGCAGCCCGCGGTTCGAACCATTAACAAATACTAAACCCGATTCATATGCGTCGGCCAAATCGTGCCACAGGTATTCAATGTGGGAAATCACAAAGACGATCGGATGTGGAATAAGAAGCCAAAGTAAGGAGGAACAGGAATTTATTAACCAATTATGTACAAATCAAAGAAACCAAGGGAGAAGGAAAGAAACGAAAATAATATGCAGAAGAAGAAGACACAGTGCAATTCTAGCTTATCTACAGGCTTAACTTAAACCCCAGACAACACAGACAAACAGACGACAGTCAGACTTACACGGGGATGATGACAGGAATGGCGGGAGGTTCGTTCATCTGGTGAGGTTCCGTTCCGACCCACGACTCTCTCTCTCTATCTGTCGGTAACACTGGGATTCTCCTCTCCAGTACCTCAAACCCAGCTCCAGCCTCGAACCCAGCTCAGCAGCACGCACCCCGCTCTCGTACCAGTTCAGCAGCACGTACCAGCTTCTCGTACCAGCCCAGTAGCATGTACCCTCTTTGCGCGATTGTCGCACGCATATATCAAGCGGGGCGTGACATGCCCTCGGCCATTTGGATCCCGCCCCCGTGCTCTGTTTTGTGGCCTTATATGGCAATGCCACGGTCTTGTTACCTTATTTGGGTATGGAGCTGAACAGCCCGCCCCCCGTGGTGAGCCACGGGCTTGTAGCCTTACTTGGGCATGGAGCTGAACAGCCCCGCCCCCGTGACGCGCCATGGCTTGTCTCTTCTCGGCGACCCCGCCCTTCTTGTCCAAAAAGAGCACGGAGCACATATTCACCATGGCAGCGAACGCCGCTTCCAAACCAGGGCCAGTTGACAGGGCGCGCACGTCAAGCGGTTTTGCACAGAGAGGGAGAGTTTGGCTGGGAAATGCAATCCTTGAAGGGGACCTATCTTATTTCATTTGGTGCAATGCAGAGTCAACTAGTGGGAAACAGAGCCTTAAACTAATACACATAATAAATAAATAACTATAGAGAGGTTCTATGGTTCTCTACGTGTGTGCGATGGACTAACTAAAAGGACGACCTTTGATCTTTACACAATTGGAGGTATTTACAAGGATTACTATTACATTATTTACAGAGGGTGATATTTACAAACACAGGATTCTCAAATCAGCAACACTGCACCCTCATCCTCCAGGCACGTCCCGGGCCTATAAAACTTTACTTAATGTGGCACGTAGGTGTAATTCCCTCTACAATTAATCTGACCCTGAGTGCGACAATTTTAAAACAAAAATAAGTATGTCCCGCTGTTGCATTGCACCCTACCTAACAGATTCACGCCCACAGTTAACCGAATTGCGGAATTGATTCTCAAACTACACATGAACGGTGGGGAGCATTATTTACAAGTGACGTTAATTGTATTTACAAAACGCAACCCAGGACCTGTGATTTTTTCTTTTAGGGAACAAAAAAAATCCTGTGGGAGGGGAGGAGACAGCATGCACTGCATCGACGCACTAGCACCAACAAAGAGCACCAAAACACCAATCACCAAAACGCACCGAAGTGCACAGTCACCACAGTTCAATAAAAAAACAACTGGTGGTCTTGCTCTTCTGCTCCCTCTGCTGGCCGTTGTTCTTCCTGATGTTGTCTTTCTTGTTCTTCTTGCTTGCAGCCTATTTGCAATAATAATAAAAAGCACAAAACGTGTACATTTTTTATTTATGGCCAACAGGGGCCGACTATGGGTGGTTCACCTGTATGGCTTGGTGCCACCTCACCGAGGTCCGCAAGCAAGATCTTCCTCTGGCCAACCTGGTCGGTCCCAGCAGAGAGGCCAGGCCCCAAAACTTGGGGTCCATGAGTGGTGCTTGGCCACAGTAACGTGGTCCATAAAGTGGTGCGTGGATGCAGGCAGCTAGTTGCGGGGATTCGGGCACACGGACGCGGCCTCCCACACGCTCCCCTCAGTGCCCAGAGAGCACGATCCTCGGTTGGGAGAAGGAAGACAGAGAAGACAGGTTAGCGTGGGGTAAGGTTACAAGGGTACAGATCAACAAAGGCAATGCAAGGTGAGGTGCGCACGGAGAGCGAAGTGAGAAAGCTCATTCCTACCGTACGCCACCCCCACCCCCCCTGTCACCTACTCCACCCTTGCCCCTCCCCGTATTTACAAAATCTACACACTTACCAATTCGTCACTACTGTCTCGTCTTCCCCATATTTCCCTTAATACCAAATTCGTCACAATCCCACTAATCCAAAATTTGCCATCACCAATTCCTCATCAATCCCTCTTAAGGAGGAAGAGATGGAACATCAAGCACAATGTCACACCCACGTCATGATGCGTCTCACAATCCAAACATTTGCACAAAAATAACCAAAACATGCATGGTGTGGAGTTACGTCACCTCAGGTGAGTGGATGTAGATGGTGCGAGGAGATTATTAATCCTAACTATCCTCTAAATGACTTTAATACACTTTACACTACCCGGGGTCTTTTCCTGCCAATCCATTGGCCATCTTACACTCTATGCGGTTTTAAGAACCAAATTCCCATTGACCAAACTGTGGTGCTTCATCAATTTGGGGTCTCACTCCCCCGGTTCAACTCCCTGTGCCTTTGCACAATTTCAGGACTGGGTCGTGTGGCTCTCCCAGCAGGTCTACCCACCTGCACACCTCCACCACTGCAGTTGCCTCCGAGCTTACCTGCTCCTTACCTAACCTATCTACCTGGGGAAGGCCCTCCTTGGAGCTTACCCCCTCGGTGCCCTCTCTGGCACTGGGCTACCCGGTTCCTTCCCTGGATCCTCGGGCCCCATTGAACTCTAACTGGCTCCCAGAGCCTACCTGCGGCCTCACCTGGCCGACAGACTACCAGAGGCGGAGCGCCCAACCAACCATCCCTCTAACAGGCCACACGCCCAGTCTTTTCCACGTCACTAATGTACCCATCCAAACACCATTCTTCCACACGCACCACAGATGCCAATATCCAACCACAATTTACCTATACCCTCTACCTAACTCTTAAACTACCCTCCCCGGGTATTCGTGATGAGGTCCATCATCCTCCCCATACACACCTTCGCACCATCCACTCCACTCCACAGTTTCCACCATACTCACTCCACACCATCCATTCCATACTCCATATATTCCAGACCATTTATTCCATACAACCATGCTCCATACCTGTAATTGCACACCTGTGCCATCACACCTGGTGCTCCCTGCACCCTCCTTCCTCCCAGGCTTCTTCATTCAATACAATGCACAATCACAATTATTCCTCATATGCTGCTCCATACACTTCCACGCTCAATACAACTCACAATCACCTCACACTTTTCACAATACACTTCTAACTCTCCAAACCATTGCCTCAGGCACCCAAATTCTCCCACGCTCATACACACATCTTTCCCGAGCATTGCCTCGCAATTCCTCATTTGCTCAATACTAAGATTCTCACACACATGGCATCATCTGATCCACCTGGTGCCCTTCTAACTTGGTGCTCCCCGTCTTCCCTTTAAACTAAGCACACACCACGTCATTAACAACCATTCTAACCTCTCTACGTCCCCGACTACCTGTACAATGTCGCTACTTACCTGTACAGTTACCTATGGTCATTTCTCTAGATCCCTATACAATTATCCTAACCCTCCCTGGCTAGGTTTTCACCGCCAACCCCCATAACTAGTGCTCATGTGCCCCGTAGTGTGAGGGATGGCAGAGTTGCCATCCCACCACATCGGGCATGTCCCGCTATCACCCCCCAGTCCTCTGACACTATGAGCCCCCTTCGCAAGAGGTACTGGGTCCTGCCTCGGCATCTAGAGCCGAGGCGATCCACGAGGGCGCCTGCTCGCCGGCATAAGGTCTTATCCGGTCGGCATGGATGATCCGAGGGAGGGCCCGTGGCCCCATTTTGATATTTGCGACCACGTCACAGACTTGCGACAGGACGATTCCCGGGCCTTGCCAGGAGGAGGTGAGTTTCGGGCACCTACCCTTCCGCCTCCGGGGATTAAAGAACCAAATCTTCATCCCCGGAGCGTACTGGCTCCCCTGGCTCCGGTGGTCGTACCTGTGCTTCATCTTGGCCCCCGCCAGATGGAGCTGGCGGCGGGCGAAGGCATGGACTCTCTCCATGCCTTCCTCCAGGTGACGTGCCTAACCCTCCCTCGGCAGGATATCTGTGGTCTCTGGCACGGGACCGCACAGCAAGTCGGCGGGAGCCCGCAACTCCCGCCCATACATAAGCAACGCTGGACTGCATGCGGTGGCCCCATGCTGGTTGGTTCGGTAGGCCATGAACAAGTATGGGAGATGTTCGTCCCAGTCATCCTGACGGGTGGTGGTGAACAAGGCCAGGTGTTGGACCAATGTTCGATTGAACCGTTCCACCATCCCGTCAGATTGTGGCCGCAAGGGCATGGTCCGTGTTTTCCTAATTGACAGGAGTCTGCACACATCTTTTAGTAATTGACTTTCAAAATTTCGACCCTGGTCGGTGTGCAGCTCCCGTGGAATCCCATGCCGGCATACAAATCCTTCCACGAAGGCCTGCGCTACCACCCCGGCTTCTTGGTTGGGGAGGGCGTAGGCCTCCGGCCACTTGGTGAAATAGTCCATTAGAACGAGGATGTACTTATTACCTTGGCGGGTGCGGGGTAGTGGTCCTAGGATGTCCATAGCCACCCGCTCAAGGGGGGCCCCCACCTGGTGTAATTGAAGGGGGGCCCTCATCCTCCGTGCTGGTCCCTTTTTGGCAGAACAGGCGTCGCATCTCCGACACCAGTCCTGTATGTCGCGCCCCATATTAACCCAATAGAACCTCCGGCGGACCCGAGATGTAGTCTTTGTCCTGCCCAAATGGCCGCCGGAGCGGGTACCATGCACCTGTTGTAATATGACATTCTTAAATTTGTCAGGGACTATCACCAGCCAGGAAGTTCTCTCAGAGGGAACCTCCACCCACTTGCGATATAAGATGTTATCCTTCAATTCCAGGGTCTGCCACGGAGCCCAATACGCCTTGGTTTGCGCCCCGAGGGGGGTGACCTCTTCCCCCTTTGGTCTTTGCCCCAATTTGACCAATTTGAACACCGGTCCCAGGACGGGATCCTCCTGCTGGGCCGTGCTCCACGCCAAAGTTCCGAATTCTTCATCTGCGGTTAGTGGCAAAATTGGCCCTTTCACCCGGGTTGCCCGGACGACGAGAATCGGGGCAGAATCGCCCAATTGCTCCCTCTCCTCATGGCTCGCACAAAATTTACAGTTTTCCCCCAGACAAGGATGCCGAGAGAGTGCGTCAGCATTACCATGGGCCTTCCCGGCCCTATGGATCACATTAAAATCGTACTGCTGCAACTTTTCCAACCACCTTGCAATTTGGCCCTCCGGTTCCTTGAACCGAAGGAGCCATTGCAAGGAAGAATGGTCAGTTCGAACCAAAAATTTCCGCCCGTACAGGTACGGGTGGAAATGGTTCAGGGCAGCCAGCATAGCCAATAATTCCTTGCGGGTGACGCAATAATTTCGTTCGGGCCGAATTAAGGCCCGACTATAATAACCAATCACTCTCTCCACGCCCTCCTGTGTCTGAGACAAAACTGCGCCAAATCCTTCCTGGCTCGCATCCGTGTCCAGGGTAAATGTCCCGTCGCTAGTGGGGTAAGCTAGAAGGGGAGCGGATGTCAAACACCCCTTCAATTTTAGGAAGGCCTCTTGGCACTCCCTTGTCCAATTAAATCGCGTCCCCTTCTCCGTAAGCCGGTGGAGGGGACGGGCCAACTCCACAAATTTCACCACAAAGCGCCGCTAGTAGGAGCAGAGTCCCAAAAATCCCGGCACCTCCTTGATGGTACGTGGTGCGGGCCACTCCTCTACCGCTGTAATTTTGCCTGGGTCTGTTTTTACCCCCTCACGGCCGATAACGTGACCTAGATAGGCCACCTCTCTTGCAAACAAGGTGTACTTACTCGGGCTCAGCTTCAACCCTGCCTGTCTGAGGCACCCGAACACCTGGTCCAAATTAGCTAAAGCCTGGGGGAATGTCTTGGCATGTACTAGGACGTCATCCAGGTATACCAGGCATGATTGCCATGGCATGCCGCCTAGTACATGTTCCATTAATCGCTCAAAGGTGGCGGGGGCGTTACACAAACCAAACGGCATCACAGTGAACTGATACAGCCCCTTACCTGTGGAAAATGCCGTTTTCTCCTTCCCTGTCCTATCCATCTCCACCTGCCAATATCCACTCTTGAGGTCTAAAGTTGAAAACCAATTTGAGCCTGCAACGGCATCGAGGGTGTCATCAATTCTTGGCAGGGGATATGAGTCCTTGAGTGTCACGTTGTTTAGCTGGCGATAGTCCACGCAGAACCACGTGGTCCCATCTTTCTTTTTAACCAGCACAACAGGTGACATCCAGGGACTTCCCGAGGGCTCGATGACGCCTGCATCGAGCATCTTTTCAACCTGCTCGTCAGCTTCCGCCCTCTTCCGCCCTCGTCAGCTTCCGCCCTCGTCAGCTTCCTCCAAGGGAGCCGTCGGGCGGGCTGACGAATAGGCCGGGCCTCACCGGTGTGGATCTGATGTTTCACCAGGCCCGTACGTCCAATATCCTCGGGGGACAAGGAGAAGAGATCCAAATGGGATCCAACCAGTTTGTGTAAGGCCTCCCTCTGGGTACCTCCCAACTCTACACTACTACGATTTACAATCTCACAAATGGGATCGGGCCAATTCCTACTATTTATTGAAGGCTCCCCTTGGGGCCGGCTCGGCTGGACGTTCTCGCCCCTCACTGACGCGACTTCTCTAACTGGTGTGCAGCCAGCTACCTTCGTGCCCCTCACTATAGTGCGTGGTTCCGTGCTAATATTAATTACTCGGACGGCCACCACCGGCCCGTCCGTTTTTACAATGGTGCGACCCACGATTAAACCAGGTATGGATCGCGCTGCCATCAGTTCGACCAGGCCGCAGGACTCCTGCCATGTCGGGCGAGCTGACCATCGGGCCGGCACTATGGCCTCGGCCCCCGGAGGGATGGTCACGGCCTCAGGAGCCTCCAGCTCCACCCTCTCGGCCATGCTCACCCCCTCCAATGGTAGCTCTTCCACTCCCACTTGCAGGGTCCCCCGGCACAAGTCGATTTTACAACCGCTGGCAGTCAACAAATCCAACCCTATTAAGCATGGGTCGCACACCTCCGCCACCCAAACCTCTATCTCCTTTTTTACCGATCCCAACTTGAGGGTCACAAAACCACGCCCTATGATCGTAGCCGTTGCCCCGGTAGCCAGCTGCAAACTATGATTTTCCAGACGCTGGATTTTACCCCAGCCATCTGCACTCGAATTAAGGATCACAGGGCTGATGATCATGGTGCTAGCTCCAGTGTCCACAACGGCGTCTACCCCACCGCCGGCAATTTTGCATCGAATTGTTAAACTACCAGTGCCAATTTGGCCACAATGAATGACCTGTCACGTCAATGAGGGCTCCTCTCCATCCCCTACTGCCGAACACCGCCCTGCATGCCCGGCACGTTCTAGTTTCGCGGGGGGGGGGGGGGGGGGGGGGTGTCTGAGGTCGGCTAGGCCGATCGATACGGGGCGGAGTTGAGGGCATCGGCTGGCGGGGACCGTCCCGGCATGGGGCTCGACACTCCCACGCGCGGTGACCCAGCCGAGCACAATTATAGCACCTCACCTGGTATTCCAAATTTCCCCCCTTGAATGTCCGAATTAGTGTACTTTGTCGTGGCCCACCGGGTGCCACCGCTGGGGCCGCCTGCCATGGTCCAGGTCCCGCCAGGCGCCGATCCACCAGCCTCCGGACCATGCTCTCCAGGTCAGGGCCCCCTTCGGGGGCGGGCCCCCTAGGGGGGCCGCCACCCATCACAGGCCCGACCTGACGCACTGCCACTGTGTGGCGCTCGCCTCCCCGGGCCAGGGGCCTTGCTGCTTCCCAACGGGCTGCAGCGTCGGTCGCCTGGCTCATGGTCTGCGGGCGCCACATGGCGAGCTGTTGTCGGAGCTCCGGATCCGGAAGAGCCTGGATAAAGTGATCCAGCGCCAGGCTTTCCTGGGAACTCGCTGCCATGTCCGCGTGTGCGATTCCGACTGCGCGGTGAATGTCATGGGCAAGTTCCCCGATGGTCTCCTGGGGCTTGCGTTTTCGCTGAGCAAGCTGAGCTTTAACAAGCTCGCTTTGCTGTTCAATACCAAATCTGTTAATTAAGGCCGCGCGGAGAGCTGGCAGGGTGAGAGCACCCGGTGGTAAAGCTGTCAGCACCTCCGCCGCCGCACTGCGCAGTGCCCCCACAAGGTGTACTCCATCTTCATCCGGATTCCAACCGTTGCCTCTACACATGTATTCAAACTGCGCCAGGTACGCCCTCAGATCACTCTTGCCGTCATACGGCGCCGCGAGTGGGACCTTGTGGGCGCCCAAAGGCCGGACCCCGTGCGTCTCTCCTTGCGGGATCAGCGTGGCGCCGAACCGTTCGGGCCCCCACAGTACACTATTCCCGGGGGGCTCCCGTGCATCCCCCAGCCCTCTCAACACTACTCCTGTCGGTGTCGATGCCTGGGTCGCCCCTCCGCAACCCGGTACCCACTCCATACCCGCACACCCTTGCTCACCAATACTCCTCGCACTCCCCATAGTCGGACCTCCTTGCACACCTCCTCTTTCCATACACTCCGGACCAGTCATACACCTCACCATTGGTCTCTCACGAACACCCGGGTCCAACCCAACACCCAAGCCCCCTGAATCTCTCCTCACACCATATACATTTCCGATTATATCGCCACTCACCTCGGCACCTCATCTTCGCTCCTCCTCCGCCACCTGCAAACTCTTTATTTGGTCCGTAAGCACATCATCACGATTTGAGCACAGACCTTGTACATAATCCATCACTTCCTCCTTTATCTCCCTCTGGGTTTCCCTCCGTCCTTGTACATAATCCATCACTTCCTCCTTTATCTCCCTCTGGGTTTCCCTCCGTCTCTTCTTAATTTCACTCACCCCCTCTTCCACTTCCTCTAATTTTTGCTTTACCTCTTTTATTTCCCGGTGCGCCCCCTCAATTTCTTCCTCTAATGCCACCTTGGTCGTTTCTATGTGCGTCCTTACTTCCCGTTCTTTCGTCTCCATTGCCTCTGTCACCTCGTCCAACCTCTTTGTCAACCCCTCGTGTACCGTCTGACACTCCTTATTTATGACTGCTATGTCCTTCTTTATTTCCTTCTGGGTCGCCTTCAACCCCTCGATCACGGCCGTATTCTTTTTTACCTGTTCCTTCAATTCCCTTTGTCCCACGGTCAGCTGCCCCACCCCCTGCGTCAACTCCTCTATGCCACCTTGTAACTTTGCCGTCCCATTTTTCACCTCTTTCTCCATACGCTCCTCACCCCGCTTTACCTCCTCGCGTACCCTCGCGACCTCTTCGCCCACACCTCGTCTGATCTCCTCCCCCATTTCTCCCATCTCTTTGGTAGATGGCGCCCTCATCTGCTCCAAATCATTCCTCTGGGCATCCAATTTGGTTTCTAACCCGATTTTCACCTCTATCTGATTCCCCATCTGTTTAATTTCCCGGGCGGATTGCTCCCTTATTTCCCTCAATTTGCCTTCCATGGTGTTTTCTAACCCCCCTAACCCATTCTTCACCCCTTCCATCTGGTTCTCCTGGGCAGCCATTCTATTTTCCAACCCCGTTAACCCCTCCTTCATTTCCCCGATTTGGTTACCCACGTCCTCCAGTTGGCCCCCCAATTTACCTTCTAGCCCTTCCAACCTGTTGTCTAACCCCTCAAATTTGTTGTCTAAACCCTCAAATTTGTTGTCTAAACCCTCAAATTTGTTGTCTAAACCCTCAAATTTGGCTTCTAGCCCCCCGATTTGATTTCCCAACTCAGTTTTTAATCCACTAATTTGGCTTCCCATTGCTCCAATTTGGCCTCCCAATTGCTCACTGGTGCCCCTTGCTTCGTCCCTCATTGCTCCCATTGTATGGTCCATCTTTACCATATAGGCCATCATCTGTTTCATAAATAGGCCCCAGTCCATTGGAGCCTCGGGCGTGGCTGCTGCGGTCACGTGCGCTGCGCCACTTGGTGCTGCTGCCACCTCGTGCGCGAGGGCACCATCTTGTGCGCCTGAACCCTCCGCAACCCAATGCGTATTGTGCTCCTCCTCCATTACTCCCAAATCCTACCCTTGGTCCTGGGTCGACTCTACCTCTTCTTCTTCTACCCCCACCGGCATCCGGTCGCCTTGATTATACATGGCATGATTTTTAATTTGGAATATTAATAATAATTTCGGCCGCTTGTAATTTTGAATGCGTTAAGCGCACTTCGGGTCCGAATCTCACTCCCAGACACCAATTGTTACGGAAACGGAGACGGCGCTCCCCTTAGCGGGGGGGGGGGGGGGGTTAATCCCCCTTTTCTTTTCACTGGCCGTCTCCGATCCTGAAGCTACCCCGCTCCCTTGTGGGGTGGGATTTTCCCGGAAGCGATTGGTCAAGGGATTCCCGTACGCCTCCGGCAATCCCTCCACGAGGCAGGTGGGCAACTCCGTTTGAAACCACGGACAAGATGGTATTTTGCCGAGCGGTTTTAGCAGCCCGCGGTTCGAACCATTAACAAATACTAAACCCGATTCATATGCGTCGGCCAAATCGTGCCACAGGTATTCAATGGGGGAAATCACAAAGACGATCGGATGTGGAAGAAGAAGCCAAAGTAAGGAGGAACAGGAATTTATTAACCAATTATGTACAAATCAAAGAAACCAAGGGAGAAGGAAAGAAACGAAAATAATTTACAGAAGAAGAGGACACAGTGCAATTCTAGCTTATCTACAGGCTTAACTTAAACCCCAGACAACACAGACAAACAGACGACAGTCAGACTTACACGGGGATGATGACAGGAATGGCAGGAGGTTCATTCATCTGGCGAGGTTCCGTTCCGACCCACGACTCTCTCTCTCTCTCTCTGTCGGTAACACTGGGATTCTCCTCTCCAGTACCTCGAACCCAGCTCCAGCCTCAAACCCAGCTCAGCAACACGCACCCTGCTCTCGTACCAGTTCAGCAGCACGTACCAGCTTCTCGTACCAGCCCAGTAGCATGTACCCTCTTTGCGGGATTGTCGCACGCATATATCAAGCGGGGCGTGACATGCCCTCGGCCGTTTGGGTCCCGCCCCCGTGCTCTGTTTTGTGGCCTTATATGGCAATGCCACGGTCTTGTTACCTTATTTGGGTATGGAGCTGAACAGCCCGCCCCCCATGGCGAGCCACGGGCTTGTAGCCTTACTTGGGCATGGAGCTGAACAGCCCCGCCCCCGTGACGCGCCATGGCTTGTCTCTTCTCGGCGACCCCGCCCTTCTTGTCCAAACAGAGCACGGAGCACATATTCACCAAGGCAGTGAACGCCGCTTCCAAACCAGGGCCAGTTGACAGGGCGCGCACCCCACGCTTGTCAAGCGGTTTTGCACAGAGAGGGAGAGTTTGGCTAGGAAATGCAATCCTTGAAGGGGACATATCTTATTTCATTTGGTGCAATGCAGAGTCAACTCGTGGGAAACAGAGCCTTAAACTAATACACATAATAAAGAAATAACTATAGAGAGGTTCTATGGTTCTCTACGTGTGTGCGATGGACTAACTAAAAGGACGACCTTTGATCTTTACACAATTGGAGGTATTTACAAGGATTACTATTACATTATTTACAGAGGGTGATATTTACAAACACAGGATTCTCAAATCCGCAACAATATATATATATATATATATATATATATATATATATATATATATATATATATATATATATTTTGTATACTGAATCGAGGCTCGTGAAAGAGCTATATACAGACTTGGCATTTAATATGGAATTTTTTTTTTTCTTGACTTGTGTTTACTTTCTGAACTCAGTATATCAATCTGGTGAGTTTCTTTTACCCTTCTGTGATGTCTTTGTTGAAAGAACCATGTCACTGATTGTCTTTCGCAGCAAGAAGTCAACAACAGGATTATATCACAGGTGGCGTGACAAAATGTAAGGACAGGTACATTTGACGATTAGCTTCACAATCGGGTATATAAGGGTTGTTGCGTTCTGTATTAGTGGAAAACAACTGCTGCACGTCTACAAAAGTTATTGCCGCTTCCTCTGGAGATGGTCCGTCAACTTGACAATGCTGTTTGTCATGGAGTGGTGGCTTTCCGAAATTCTGGCATGAAACAGCGTGCTATTGCTCGGCAATATGGCATCACTCAAGGTCAGGTCTCAAAGATCCTGAAACGAAATGCTCAGAGGGGTGTCCCTGCTCCAATACCGAGGCCAGGACGTCCACGCAGAACCACAAGGAGAGATAATCGCCAGCTGCACCGGTTAGTCTGCATGTACCAAGTCAGCTAATCGGCTTAGGGCTGAGTGGCAGCAACTGACAAATGTGCCTGTATCCAGAAGGCTAGTCAACCAACGACTGGTTCAAGCAGGCTATCGTGCCAGGCGTCCCATGAGAAAGCCACGCCTGACCGGACAACACAGCCAGCGCCGATTGCAGTGGGCCAGAGAGCACCGTCAATGGCAGCCAGGACAATGGAATCACGTGACCTTCAGTGACGAGTCTAGATTTCTGGTCTATCGTCAAGATGGCCACGTCCGAGTGCACAGACAAGTGCATGAAGCCCACAACGAAGATTGTATAGTGCCAAGAGTCCAAGCTGGAGGTGGTGGGGTGACCGTTTGGGCTGCTTTTCATGCAGGGGGCAAAACTGACCTGGTTGTTCTGAATGGAAACCTGAACCAGTTCAAGTACAGAGTCATTCTGGAAGAAATATTGCTTCCATTTGCTCGTGCAGCCTTTCGAGGAAACTTTGTCTTCCAAGATGACAATACACGGCCTCATCATGCTCGCATGATCCAACACTTTCTTGCTGACCGTGGTGTAGAGCATATGGAGTGGCCTGCCATGTCCCCGGATATGAATCCGATAGAGAACTTGTGGGCAGAATTAACGCGTCAAATCGACAACTTGGACCAGCAGCCTGCCTCTGTGCGTGAATTGCAGCAGGCTATTGTAACTGCATGGCAAGCGATTCCTGTCCAAACCTTGGCAAATCTCGTGAACAGCATGCCTCAACGTGTACGTGCTCTCCTGAATGCTCGTGGGGGTTACACGAAGTACTGAACTGTAATTCTACTGTCCATAATCCCAGTCGTAATTTAACGTTTGTTTTTGTCAAAAAAAATGTGGCTAATGTGCAAAATAAAGAGATACTTCTGGAAAACGTACAGAAGTTTAACACAGTACTGTCCATGAATTGAGTTCGATATCAGTTTACATCAATTTCAAGGATCAATTTATTTGTTTCGAAATGTCAAATGTGGTGTTTGTTTCTTTTAAAGGTCACATTAACAAAATCTAGAATAATTTCAACATAATTCCAATGAACTTTTGGTTCTAAGACATCTTGAAAAGTAAGTTCACCCCCACAAAAAAAAAATTCCATATTAAATGCCAAGTCTGTATATGAACCCCCTTCCTCTCCTGCCTCCCCCTCTCCCCCCTCCCCTCCTCCCCTTTCCCCCCTCTCCACCCCTCTTGTCCCCTTCCTCCCCCTTACCTCCTCCCTCTCCTTCCCCCTCCCTCCCCCCTCTCTCCTCCCCTCCCCCTCCCTCCCCTTCCCCCCTCCTTCCCCTTCCCCCTTTCCTCCCCCTTCCCTCCCCTCCCCTTCCCCCTCCCTCCCTCTTCCTTTCCCTCCTCCCCTCTCCTTTCCCCGCTCCCCTCCCCCTCCCTCCTCTTCCCTCCCCTCCCCTTCCCCCGTCCTGCCCTCCCCTCCCCTTCCCCCCTTCCTCCCCCTTCCCCCTCCCCCTCCTCCCCTTCCCCTCCCTTCCCCTTCCTCCCCCCCCTTCCCCCTCTCCCCCTCCCCTCCCCTTCCACCCCTCCCCTCCTCCCCGCCCGGCAACGCCGGGTACTTCTGCTAGTATATATATTGTTGCGGGGGCCGGGTTCAAAAATCCCCCTCCTTGACAACAATTTTGTTGCGTGATTCCCCTCGGTTAATACTGGAGAATCACGAATACTTTCAAGTTGCATGGATCAAGGTGCACGCGCGTGCCGAAGAACCGCGCGATCGAACCCTCACTTTCCCACACCTTGTGGGTGCCGAGCAGATTTGCACGGTGTGGAAAGCGGCGTTACCCCACGAGATTTATGGACCTGAGTCTAGCCAAATTCTGTCTCGGGTGATGCTAGGCCAATGGAGAAAAGACGTACCGAACAGGTTGGAAAGTAACAACAAAATGTACAGCCTTTTATTTTGAAGGCGCAGAGATACAGAGACGAAGATTCAGCTTATCAATTATTACCTAATAATAACCCCGACTTGGCGCCTTCTCACTCACACTCACACAGGGAATTAAACACACTGGTTATTGGCGTAGCGATGTACGTGCTTTAATTGCCTCGCTAGTGACCACGTGGTCTGGTCTGCGCAGCTCACAGCTCGATCGTGACGTGCAGCCTGGATGAGGTAAGGTCCGAAGGACGAACCGCCGCCTCGAAGTTGGACGGACGAACTTCAGCACAGGTAGATGAACTTCAGCGCAGGTTGGACAAGCGTGCAGGTCAGCCGGATGGCGCAAGAGATCGGCGCAGAAGCGCTGGGTGTTGACAAAAAACACAAAGGCCAAACACGTGTTGTTGGAGCTACGAAAAAGCAAGCGAGGTCTCTTCGTGGGCGTGGCGAAAAGGGCAAGAGCTCAGGTGTGTCCTCTGCGCTGCGAAATCCAAGCAAAGAGAGAGGTCGTCCTGTGCGCAGCAAAATCCAAAGCAAAGAGAGAGGTCGTCCTGTGCGCAGCAAAATCCAAAGCAAAGAGAATCGTGTCATCCACGAGGCAAAATCCAAGGCAAAGAGAGAACAGAGCAGGGTGTCGTCCACATGGTGAAATCCAAAGCAAGAGTTCAGAACAGGAGGTCGTAGCGCAGCAAAATCCCAAAAGCCAAGAGAATGATAATGCGCTGGACTGGGGTTTTATCAGACCTGCCCATGCCCTTCAAAATGTTCCACAGCCTCCCATTGGCTGCGGTTTGCCACATCCTGGCTAGGTATTCCCGCCTCCTCACTGGTCATGTGGGCCGTGCTTTTGGCCACGCCTTCCTGCACGTTAAAAATGGCTTCCCTTAACCAACGAGGGTTTGAAAATCCTGCCGAACTCGACACATATTTGGTCTTTATTACTACACAATGGGAAAGGGCTAATCTTTACATTCAATAAGACTTATCTAACTACTGCAGGCTACATGTTGTCATGCAATTTAACTATAGGGGGTTTGTCTTGATGGCACAACCGCAACACTACCCCCTTCTCACACCAAGACTCGACCCGAGTCGTCCACATGGAGTGGCTGGGGTGAGCTGGCATTCTTTTAAACATTATTTTTAGTGTGACACGTAGATATGATTCCCCTAACATTTTAAACTCGAATCCCAGTGTGCGACATTTTTTTTTTTTTTTTTTTTACATTTAAATGTACATTTTTAAACTAAATATGTCCCTCCTAATGCATTGAGAAACTACCTAACAGATTCACACCCACAACTTTATACTGTTCACGTATTGCCGGAATTTTGAAACTAAACATTACCGGTGGGCAACATTTTTACATTTTATAGCAAACACAATTTATTTTACCAAAAACTATGACCCAGGACCTGGACTTGAGGAATTAAACTTGGAGCACTTATTGCTGGAGTCATCTTCATGTTGCTGGAGTGGCTTCTTGCCTTGGTAGGCGGGCTAACAAAAACCGGCTGGCCCTGACCGGCATACAGGCCATTTCAATATCAGGGCCATCTAAATCTTCAAAATTCCACACATGGATCAATTTTTATTCACGAGCAGGGCCACTTGAAACGTGGTCCAAATGTGTGGTGCCAATGCCACCCAACAGGTGATCCATGTGTGGCATTAGTGCCACCCAACAAGTGGTCCATATGCAGCAAGATGATGAGGCAGCCAAGAGGTGCAACAATGGAAATGGGTGTGGCCACAGAGCCAGTGGTCTATAATGTGATGGGATGATGGGAGTGAGTGTGGATGGCAGCAAGATACTGTGATGGCAAGGTAAGTCCTCGTGATGGTCCTGGATCGGGGAGGAAGAGAACACGCAACGAGCAAAAAAAAAGAAAAGACACGGTGGCACATGCAAAACACAGGTATGACAAGCGGGTGAGAGGAACGCCGGCCGGCCGAACCCCTACCCGTTTGTGCCCCCCACCGTTAACTACACTACCCTAGCCCTCCTTGTATTTACAATTCGTCTCTACATCTTGTCTCCCACGTCCCCTCTTTATTCCAAATTCGTCCCCAACTCCCCCCAGGTTCTCCCAGGAAGGAAAGGCGGAATGAGCACACAATGTTTCGTACTCACGTCGTGATGCAACTTGCCAATCAAACATTGAGTCCCGTGGTGCGAAATCCATCCCCTTGTGGATGGTTGTGGATGGTGCGAAGGGGTCTTCACAAAATCCTAACTGCACTAACATCATTACACATTTTAATCTCCCCGGGTCGTACCCTGCCAATCGGCCTTCTTTAAACGATGTGGTTCTAAGAACCCGAATTCCCATTGCCCACACTGTGGTGCCCTCCTGAATTTGGGTCTAACCCCACAATTTTTCTATCTGTGCCCTTGCACAATTTTGGGGCTGGGTCGTGTGGCTCTACCAGAAGGTCTATCTACCTGCACCCCTCCGTTCACTGGAGCCTCCACCTGAGCTTGCCTGCTACTCACTCTACCCTATCTGGGGAAGGCCCTCCCTGGCACTTACCCCCTGATGCCCACCTTGGCATTGGGCAACCCGGGTCCATCCTCTGGATCCTCGGGCCCCACACACACTAACCTAACTGGCTCCCTGAGCCTACCTGCGGCCTTACCTGGCAGACGAACTCTCAGTGACGGAGTGTCCCAATAACTATTTTTACCAATTAAGCCACACGTCCAGCCATTCCACCGCCTCCTGCACCTCACAAAAAAAACGATCTCCACAATCAGCACCACAGGTGTCAATATCCATGCAATTTACCTGCAACCTCTATCTAACTTTAAAATACCCACCCGGGCCTCTGTGAATGGGTTCCACTCCCCCCATTCAATCTTTCGCACCATGCATTCCACACCATGCATTACACACCAAATATTTTCACACCACAATTCCATGTATTCTCAAACACACAGCATCATTAATCTAACTGATTTCCCCTATCACTTGTGCTTCCCCCCGTCGTCCCTTGACACTATGCACACCATTTTTTTAAACAACCAGCTAAACTCTCTACGTCCCCACTACAGTTCATGGTCACTACTTAAATCTCTGTCCCTATGGTCTCTCTAGATCCATAATCATTATCCTAGCCCTCCCTCAGCTTCTGCTTCGGTGCCCCCATGGAGCAACCACTGCTGGCCCCTCCATGGGCCTAACAATGCTATCCCCCTAAACTAGTGCTCATGGGCCCCGCTTACGTGGGGAGTGGTCACACCACCATACCCCCACGTGGGGGGCACAATACTCCCCCAGTCCTCTAAACTATGAGCCCCCATCTGTGGAGGTACTTGGTCGCGCCTCGGCCTCTAAGGCCAAAGCGATCCATGAGGGTGCTTGGTCGCCTGTATGGGTTTCTATTCAGCCGGCATGGACGATCCAAGGGGGGTGGAGTTGGTGGTCCCAGGTGCCGGTGTCCATACCTGCGCGGGGCCCTGCGGTCCCACGCACGATGACCCATCCGGCCACGGTTACAAAACCTCACCTGGTAAGGTAAGGTGCTTGTCTTCGACAATCCGAATTACCCTTCGAACCCCGCCGATCGCTCTTGCCGTGATACGGTGCCAAGAATACTGTGCGGTTGCCGGAGGTACGAATCCCGCACGCCGGTCCTTGTGAGACCGACGCAGCACCGATTCCCTCCGGTCTCCACGGTGCACCACCTATTTGGGGCTCGCATCCCCTATTCGTCCCACTGACCCATATCCCAGTGGGTGTCGATGCCTGACATGGTCGATTACCCCTCGCATCCCATTCCGTACTTGCACACTCTCTCCACAGACTCCGTACTCGCACACACCGGTGCGCACACTCTCTCCACACACTCCGTACTCGCACACACCGGTGCGAACACTCTCTCCACACACTCCGTACTCGCACACACCAGTGCGCAGACGCCTTTCACACACTCCGTACTCGCACCCCTCACAATGGGCCCTTCACGAACTCCCGGGTCTATCCCGACCCCCAAGCTTGCCGAGCACCCGTTCGCACCAAACACATTCCCGATATCGCTACTCACCTTGGGACCCATCTTCGTCCGGCTCTCTTCATTAACCTGTAATCTTTTTATTTGATCAGCAGGTATTTCATCACGGTCTGAGCACCACTCTTGCAAACACTCCTGCAATTACTTCCATAATTCATTCCCCGTCTCTCCTTCTGTCTTTTCAATTTCAATTATTCCTTCTTCCACCTCCTCCAGCTTCTGTTTTACCTCTATTTCCCACTGCGCCTCTACTATTTCCTGCTCGAACTCTACCTTTGTCGGTTCCTCTACCTCCTGCGTCAATACTTCCATTCCCCCAGTCAGTTTGGCCGTACTCTCCTTCAACCCTCGCTGGACGCGCATCTCACTCCGCTTTACCTCGTCACGTGCACCCGCGAACTCCTCGCCCATCTTACGCCCAATCTCCTCCCCCATCCTTTTCATATTGCAGTTTTACTCCTCCCTCATGGTGTCCATCCGAGTACTCATTTTATCCATTCCATCACCCATTTTATCCATTCGATCACCCAATCGATCACCCATTTTGTTCATTTCACATATTGACTCTTTCATGCGCGCTCTGAATTCAGTCATGAATAATTGCATGCTTATAAACCGAGCTTGCACAGCGGGTTCAGCCTCTGCCGCCGGCCCTGCGTGTGAAGCGCCGCCATTGTCTTCACTCCCTCCCGTGCCGTGATTACCTCCAAGGTCAATCTCTTCGTTTATGTCCTGGGCCATTAATTCACCTTCATTCTCGACATTCTCTACATTTTCTATTGTCGCGCCTCTGCCTCTAAGGCCAAAGCGATCCATGAGGGTGCTTGGTCGCCTGTATGGGTTTCTATTCAGCCGGCATGGACGATCCAAGGGGGGCGGAGTTGGTGTTACTGCTCGTTTTGGCCCGCCATCATCCAAATTTAATTTTAATTTTTAATTTGTTTTAAACTAAATTTCCACTCGCTCGAAATTTCGCAGTACGTAAAACGTACTGCAGGTCCAATCCCACTCCCGGACACCAATTTTGTTGCGGGGGCTGGGTTCAAAAATCCCCCTCCTTGGCAACAATTTTGTTGCGTGATTCCCCTCGGTTAACACCGGAGAATCACGAATACCTTCAAGGTGCATGGATCAAGGTGTACGCGCGTGCCGAAGAACTGCGCGATCGAACCCTCACTTTCCCACACCTTATGGGTGTCGAGCGGATTTGCACGGTGTGGAAAGTGGCGTTACCCCACGATATTTATGGACCTGAGTCTAGCCAAATTCGGTTTCGGATGATGCTAGGCCAATGGAGAAAAGATGTACCGAACAGGTTGGAAAGTAACATCTGTTTCGGATTCGTCACTTCCGGTGTTGTGGTTTTCATCCACTTGAAACATTTCTGGTTCTATGTATTATTATTATTATTGTTTGAGGGAAATAGCCATTATTATTGTCAAAAGGTAAAAAGGTTAAGGTTAAAAGAAACAGGAAACCGGATCGGGAACCGGAAGACGAAGAAGAAGAGGAGGTGAGAGAAAAGAAAGGAGCGAAAAGTCGGGACAAGAAGCTGGTTGCTTTGCGTTCTGGATCGAACGTTGTCGAGCAAGAGTCACGAGTGAACTTTGAATTTCCTGGATAGGAATTCCTGCGATAGGGGTTATCGCTGTGACTGATCAACCTGGGTGTCAGGTTTGGCGTTGGGATTTTGAAGAATCATCGCCGGGTCGTTTCTGCTCGAGAACGAGCCGTCGGCCATTTTGATTCATGCGCTTCGCGCGTCAAGCAAAGTATTTGCTTCGTCAGCCATTTCCACCACTTTCAGACGTATCTGATGTGTATGTGTGCACTGTGACTTTAGGAAGATTAATTTGCGGTTCGCCGACTGAGCCGTGAAAGTTCAGACCTGGAGGGCGCCTTTGGATTTCCCATTCGCCTTGAGTTTGCTTTACGCAGTTTTGGACCACGTGACTCTTTGCGCCGCTTCGGCCGCATACGACTTTCTGCGGTTTTGGTGGTGTGACCGGGCCCGTCATCTGAACGGGGTTCGGGTTTCGATTTGACATCGCTCTAATGATCACTGGAGGGGATCAACTTTGAGCTATAGAGACATTGGGGAATGTTTTTTTTTTCACTCACTTGGAGCACAGTGAGTTATCCTATACTAGCTGATGGTACAATCATAAGATGTGTTGATTGTACTTTTGATTGCTATTATTGTAGTATCGTTATTCTTGTGTGATTTTTAATACAATATTTGTTTGTTGATAACCATTGGTGTGGTTTCCCTATTGATTTTTGACACAGAATAACATATTTTTCTGCCGTGGCTCCTCTCGGGGCTTGGATGTACACCGTGACCAGGGGGTCGGGGAGGAGCACGTAACACAACAAAATGTACAGTCTTTTATTTTGAAGGCACAGAGAAACAGAGACGAAGATTCAGCTTATCAATTATTACCTAATAATAACCCCGACTTGGCACCTTCACACTCACACTCACACAGGGAATTAAACACACTGGTTATTGGCGTACCAATGTACGTGCTGGAATTGCCTCGCTGGTGACCACGTGGTCTGGTGTGCGCAGCTCGCAGCTCGATCGTGATGTGCAGCCTGGATGAGGTAAGGTCCAGAGGACGAACCGCCGCCTCGAAGTTGGACGGACGTACTTCAGCACAGGTAGATGAACTTCAGCGCAGGTTGGACAGGCTTGCAGGTCAGCGGGATGGCGCAAGAGATCGGCGCAGAAGCGATGGGTGTTGACGAAAAACACAAAGGCCAAACACGTGTTGTTGGAGCTACGAAAAAGCAAGCGAGGTCTCGTCGTGGGCGTGGCGAAAAGGGCAAGAGCTCAGGTGTGGCCTCTGCGCTGCGAAATCCAAGCAAAGAGAGAGGTCGTCCTGTGCACAGCGAAATCCAAAGCAAAGAGAGAGGTCGTCCTGTGCGCAGCGAAATCCAAAGCAAAGAGAATCGTGTCATCCACGAGGCAAAATCCAAGGCAAAGAGAGAACAGAGCAGGGTGTCGTCCACATGGCGAAATCCAAAGCAAGAGTTCAGAACAGGAGGTCGTAGCGCAGCAAAATCCCAAAAGCCAAGAGAATGATAATGCGCTGAACTGGGGTTTTATCAGACCTGCCCACGCCCTTCAAAATGTTCCACAGCCTCCCATTGGCTGCAGTTTGCCACATCTTGGATAGGTGTTCCCGCCTCCTCACTGGTCACGTGGGCCGTGCTTTTGGCCATGCCTTCCTGCACATTAAAAATGGCTTCCCTTAACCAATGAGGGTTTGAAGATCCTGCCTAACTCAACGCATATTTGGTCTTTATTACTACACAATGGGAAAGGACTAATCTTTACATTCAATAAGACATATCTAACTACAGCAGGCTACCAGTTGTCGTGCAATTTAACTATAGAGGGTTTGCCTTTATGGCACAACCTCAACAATATATATATTTATATTGTTGTGGTTTTTAGAACCCTCCACTTTGTAAATATTGTAATATCCCTTATAAATAATCCCCTGTAAATATTCCCACTTTCGTGTAAATATCAAAGGTCGCACCCATTTAGGTCATATTGCAACACGTAGGACACCATAGGCTTCTTCTTTAGTTATTTCATTAGTATGTGTTTCAGGTAAGGATTTGTTCCCAATAGTTGAATCTGCCTTGTATTAATTAAATAAGAGTAGGCCCCCTTTTCAAGTCATATTCATATTGCGGCGTAGCCTTCCTCCAAATTGGGCTCCCTTGCTTGCCAGTAGCGTTCGCTGCCTGGCTCAGCCGCCATTATGCACGCGGTCAAGCTGGAGAGGAAGGGCGAAGCGCCAAGAACGAAGGTGTGGCCCCTCAACGCCCCATCAAGGGGCGGACTGGTGAGCGCTCGCGACCACTCAGAGCCGAGGCCAGCTCACCGGTAGGCGGATCCAAAAGGCAAGCGGCTTGATACGCGAGTGGGCAATATAAGCTGGTGCGTGGGACTACTTCAAGAGATGCGGGGGATGAGCCAGATGAGTGAGAGAAGAGAGGTGCCCGGGAGAACGATTTGAAAGGAGTCCTTGCTTGCCGTTTATGAACTATTGGAGGCGCACAACTGACGAAGGCTAAGGGACAATTTGTTGCGTACGCCGCATCCCAGTCTTCCCCCCGCGATATAATTGTCCGCTCACGTTAAGCGCCACGCGAAGCTGCCGGCCGCTTCCAACACGTAGGACACCATAGGTGTCCACGTAGGATACCTGGCTGGTACGAGTGAACACCCAGAGCGTGGACCGGGGCGCGAGCTTGGAGTGGGACCTCGACGCCTACCACCTGCCCGGACCCTTCTCTTCCTTCCCACCACCACCACCACCTTTTCGTGTAAGTGTGTTTGTTCTGTCCTGGGAGTGATAATTAAGAGTGTATAAGGTTTGAACTGTGTATCTGCTTCTTCTTATTCCCTGTACATACCCTTTCGTTTCTTCCTTGGTTTTGGTTTTGTACATAATTAATAAACCTGTGTTCTTCCTTCTTATTCTTTGGGTTTCCTCTCATCCGGTCACTTTAGTGATTTCTCCATTGATATACGTGGCACGATTTGGCCAACGCTCAGGATCGGGTTCGTTTTATTGCGAACGGCTCGAGCTTCGGATTGCTAAACCGCTCGGCAATCTTCCATCTTGTCCGTGGCTCGAGCAGAAGTATCGCCCTGCTTTGTGGAGAGGGGGGCAAAGGTATCTGGGAACCCGTTGACCAGTCACCCTGGTCAACCTCAACCCCGCAAAGGAGTGCGATATGTTATAGGACTCGGACGGCCAGCTTAATAGACGAGGGGATTAACCCCCCCCCCCTCGGTAAGGGGAGCGCCGTAACCCAGAGATCCGCAACAATATATATATATATATATATATATATATATATATATATATATATATATATATATATATATATATATGTTGGAACCCATCTGTGGATCGGTCCCATCGGCCGATGGGTCTGACCCGTTTGCGGATCCGCAGATGGGTCGCCCATCGGCCGATGGGCGACCCATCTGTGGATGCACGAGAAATGACAATGCAGACCCATCGGCCGATGGGTCTGCGCCATCTGCGGATGTGTGTTTATATAATTTATATAATTATTGCGTTATTGTGTTTATATAATTGACAATGCCCCGATTACGAAGCCACACCTTCATCTTTAGCTTTGGGGTGATTAAGGCATGCCAGGAATTGCTATATAAACAATGGAGAGCTGAGTCTGCCAGTGCCACCAGCGAAGTAGACCAGCATTTTTAAATGGAGCGACATTATCTTATTTTTATGTTATCGACAAACGGTTATCGACAAACCACATGTCACAGAGTGCTTTATAAACATTTATGACATCAATTGCTTATTTTTAGGTTCAAATAAACATACTCATCCACCATTGATGCATACACATTCCTTCAAGGTGAACAACACATCCGCAGATGGCGCAGACCCATCGGCCGATGGGTCTGCATTGTCATTTCTCATGCATCCACAGATGGGTCGCCCATCGGCCGATGGGCGACCCATCTGCGGATCCGCAAACGGGTCAGACCCATCGGCCGATGGGACCGATCCACAGATGGGTTCCAACATATACACACATAGGCAACTGCAGATGATAGGGCTCCAATCCTTGTACGTGACGATTGGATAGAGAGTGTTATCTGAGGTTTTCATATTTGGGGTTAGTGATGTCATCATTTGGAAGAATGAAACCCGACATTGAACGAACTATAGCCCAAGCATCGCGACTCTTCAAAACGTTCCGCAAGTCAGTGTTTAGTAATAGAGACCTTTGAGTGGAGACTGAGCGCAAAGTGTACCAAGCCTGTGTCCTCTCTGCTGTATGGGTCCAAGTGATGGACACTTCTCGGAATATATTTGAACGGACTCGACTCCTTCCATCACAGATGCATTTGCTCCATTTGGCCAGAATGCCTGACGTGCGAACTCTTAGATCAGCCTCCATACCTGGCTGCCCGAACCGCCGCCCATAGGGAAGTCTACAAAGTCGATGGAAAGATGTGATCCATGTGGACCTGTAGGAAAAGAAGACCCCAGAAATTGCATACATTTGAAGAGACAACATTGGACTTTGGCTTTGTTCCACCAGCGGTTGGTTATGTGACCGAATCCAGCAGCAACATAGCAGGACAGGACAGGTGTATGTACCCAAGTGTGCGTGTGCAGGTACCTATCTATACGTGTGCTTGCCTACGTAGGCCTATTATATACCCATGTCACTCCAGGATGGTCGACATTTACTGTACCAATAAATAGAGCTTTTCCAGGTCAAACCACAAAACAGGATAACTACTGTCAATCAGTTACAAGCAAATATGAATGGTGCTGTTTATTGATGTCAAGCACTTATTCTAGCTACTCCATCTCTCCTGCAACCACCTTTTACCATAAATGCCAACAACCAACCACTCTCAGCGGTTCAGGGTCGTTTTTAGGGTCTCCAAGAGGGTGCATGGAAGACGAGGCAGCCAGTTAAATGCCGCTCACACCGACTTCATGAGGAATGACAGCCAGTGGGCCTCACAGCCAACTTTCTTTTGCAGTTCCTCGCTGGCACTACATCAATCCTGATGACAGTTGCATTTTTGTGCAGCCCTGAAACTGCGGCAGCAAATATGAAATGCAAAGTTGGAAACTTTAAAGTGACAAGCTCGTTATCAAGGTGAGTCGCTTCATGATCAGGTAATGGAAATTCGGTGAAGACAGAAAACAATGAATGAATAGAACAATAGATATGCATCGTGAGATATGGAGGAAACGGTGATGTGAATATGACCGTGCGGGTGTGTGCAGGAAAATGAAAGAGGCATCTGGCGGCAGACGTCAGGCAGTCGTTGACAGAACACAGACTGCTGTGGATAAATGTCAGAACGTTCTAGGCAGTTTCATGGAGGTGGAGTAGGCCGAGAAAGCGCATCATCAGCATCTTGATGGGGGTGCATCGGTTTTTTGGACACCCCGAGTCCCATGAGATTGCAAACTCCTGTAGGGCGATTCGGGAGAGGTCTCCAGTAGAGATCTAGAAACTTTTGTCCTTCTAGTTTCGCAAAGTATGGTGTTCTTTGGATGGTTAAGCAGACTGACCACTGTAGATCCCATGAGTGTTCTTTTCAAACAGGGATCCACCATGATGACCAGATTCCAAATTTCTGATTCCTGGTCTGGTACATCTGTACATTTTTGGTCGCTCGTTCCTCTGTGCCCATCACCAGCATATTGACCTCACCACCTGTCGCGTAGCTCTTCAGTGAGCCTAAACTTCTGTAGATAATAGGTCTATACGGTGTTTCTCATCCCTGGTCATCACAGTGACTCTGCCACTGGGATTTGATTTCAAGCTCCAAGAGTGGTTCTGTGGTTTTCAAACTGCAGATCATCATATTATTTCACGACAAGGTCAAAAGACCTCAATATAAGATAAGAACATTATCCCGCCAAGCGTAAAAAACACAAGGAATCCATTTTGGAACAAGAAAAGACTTCAACTTTAAATGCAGTGTCGGCCTAACAACCTCGAGCAGCACCAACTTTAATATTCTCCAGTTTGGTTACAGAGACTCGGATTTAATGCGAGCCTGTGTCATGGGATGTGGTGAGAATATGATTGAAGGCCATGGGACCATGCCATGGGCCATGCTTTCACAACTCAATCATCGATGGCCTCGGGGGCCAGAATCAAGCACAAGACGAAAGCAACGGCTGTGTTGAGCTCTGGCAACGTTAGCGTAACATAAGCGTCGATTCGACAGGAATCCCTGCCTTTCCCCTGAAAACATATCCTCAAATACTCTGTGCCAAGCTGCTGCTAACGAGTTCAAATAAACATCTCGAGCCTTGCCAGATACAGCGGCATTTGCTCATTTGTTCTGCGAAAATAAGCCTTGGTGCCTGCCGTCCACCAACCGACCAGGCAATGATGGAAGAAGGATAAAAAAAGAAATCACATCTCCTCCTTATCCTCCACAAATGCTCCGTTTAGCTTTTCCTCCAGCTCTCCCACATCAAACGGCCTTTCAGGTAAAAGTGGACACGCATTTAGCTTATGAAACACCTTTCGGCAAGACCAGTGAAATTGCAAGTTTGATGGACAAAGCCAGGTGTTCAAAGATGCTGGCAGAACATAACTTGCCATTTCTTTTTGGGATAAACCAGAGCTTTCATCCAAAAGGGGAAGACAGGTACGGTGTTCATAAATATGGCGACAAAAGCCAAACACAACATTTCTCCGCGACATCTTTCTTCCAGAGATGTTGGAAAGCCATTCCCTTAAGTGCCTGCTACCTTCAAAAGGACCCGTACGTTGAGGTGAAAAATGACTGTCAGTAGATTTATATTTCCTGGTTGACCTCACATAAACATAGCGTGTGTTTATTCATAATTAGAGCTGCGCAGCCTGGAGAAGATCCGTAGGGTGTTGTGGCGTCAATTCCAAAACCGAGCACTTTTTCTCTTCCTTGAGCATTGTTTTTTTTTTGGGGGGGGGGGGGAGGTTTTTTTCTTCAAAACTTTGGAGTTGGAAGTATTCAAATATACAGACTTATCTCAGATTCTCAATGGGGATCAATGGGGATCAATCGAAGAAGGTTATCAGGGGAAATGTTGGAGGGTTTTTTATTTTGGTTTTTTTTGTATACAAGGTCGAGGCTCGTGTAAGAGCTAACATTGATCACAAAAAGACAAACTGACACATAAAACATAAGATAAAGGGAGCGGGAGACAAGATTGAGAGCAGGGACATCGGGAGATCTGTGGGGGGGAGAGGGCTTGGGAAAAGGGGGAGGGTGGGAGAGGTAAATACACATGGACACTGCTAGGACTTCCAGGAAAGAAGTCGGTATTTCAAAAAAGTAGATCTGGGGTGAATTAACGGGGGTAGAAAAGATCAAGGTTTTGGATGGGGAAAGATAAGAGATGGTGGTGAACAGCTGTTTTAAAGACCTGGAGGGAGGAGTGGGATTGAAGAGAGTGAGGGGGTTTGTTCCAGAGGTGTTGTGGCGTCAATTCCAAAACCGAGCACATTTTCTCTTCCTTGAGCATTGTTTTTTTTTGGGGGGGGGGGGGGGGGGGAGGTTTGCACGAAAGCGTTCAAATTCTTCGTCTTCTTCTTCTTCTTCTGCTTCTTCTTCTTGACAAGCCCTCCAGTCTGAGTATGATGGCCTTCCATGGAATGCTGAATGTTTTATGGATACGGAGAAGACTTGAGGGTTCTGCAAACTCCGACACGTACTGGCAGGTGTTCAGTGAGGAGAAGAGGCTCTTGATGTTGGCACGGTTGTATCCGATTCATTATTATTCCACGTTTCTCAGCTTCAAGGCACAGGTGCTGTTGCTCAAAGTATTTAACTCTTCGTCTTAAGATTCACGGCCATCCAGGAGGTTGTGTAGTTTGTATAATATCTGACCTCTACGAGCTCCTTGGCCAGTGCTCAATTATGAAAAAAGGATTTACCTGGGAAGGTCATTATCCGAAGTGCGCAATGACACTCAGAGTTAATGCCCAATGGTCATTGCATCGATACCAGTGGTTTCCATCACATCCAAACCATTGAAGACATGTCCACAGAGCACTCCAAATCAGATTATCAAGTTCCTGAAACTTGCTAAACGGAAACAAGGAAATACAAGGAACTTCAATGCAGGAAGAGACCATTAGGTCCATCAAGTCTGCGCAATCAGGCCAACATCTTACTCCACCCCCATATACACCATTCCGAAGTCAGGTAGTAGTCAGGAAATACAAGTTCCAGATACCTATCCAAATCAATTTTAAATGGCTTGCCAACATCACAGGAGGAAATATGTCCCGTAGTAATGTTGTATTTTCCTTTTGTTGCCATATTTATGAATAGTGTACCTGCTTTTCCCCTTTTGGAAGAAAACTATGGTTGGCATGTTATGTTCAGCCAGCAGTAATCTACAGAAAACACTTCCCTTAATGTGACAATCTTTCCAGGTGAGGCGAAGGACGTTTTAAAGTCTCAAGATGTTTTCTGTAGATTACTCGTTTTTCCCTTATGGTGTTTTATGTCACTAAGTAAATTGCTTGCATTTCATTGTGATCGACCTTGTGTCATTGTACCATGGAGTTGTGTTGTAAAAGCTCCATTTAGAATAACAAACGCTTGACGTTTACACACGAGATTTGGAAATTGGAAACAACAGTGTTCGGGTCGCAAGCCCCCTGAGTTGTCAGTGTGGCAGTCTCGAACTCTACTGTTCGGGTCGCAAGCCCCCTGAGTTGTCAGTGTGGCAGTCTAGAACTCTACTTCCTTGTAAGGAAGTATCTTCTCACTGTCTTCTCAATCTCTTATCATTTCATACACACTCTCAGTTCCTCTGCATCCATTACAACACACGCACTCCCAATTCCAGAACGGATCAGTCCTCCTGGCAATGGCTCTTATGGTTCAAGGAACACGAGGGTCAAATTGCAAGGTGGTTGGAGAAGTTTCAGCAGTACAATTTCAATATGACCCAGAGAGCCGGAAAGGCTCATGGGAGTGCTGATTTACTCTCTTGACACCCTTACAAGGAACAAAACTGTAAATGATGCGTGACACAGGAGGACTGGGACCAGTTGGCAGACCCTTTCCATAATATCTTAGTCCATGCAGCCTGGGTGGCAGGGCCAGCATTGCCACTAACAGCAGGGGATGAACTTAGCACGTTGGAATGGAGCATGGCCCAGAGGGAACATTCTGTACTGGGACCAGTGCGCGATTGGGTGAACGAATTTGGGGAGGAAGTCACATCCCAAATGAGGCATACTGGGTCCAGTGGAAAGTCCTGGAATTGAAAGATAACCTCGTGTATCGCAAATGGGTAGAGATTCCCTCTGAGAAACCTAATTGGCTGGTGATAGTCCTAAACAGGTTCAAAACCAAAGTGTGCATGGTATCCACCAAAGCTGATATTTGGGCAGAACACAGACAGCATTGCGAGTTCGCTGGAGTTTTTATTGGGATAATATGGGGCACGATATATAGGATTGGTGTCGAGCATGCAATACCTGCACTGCTAAAAAGGGACCGACATGGAGGATGAGGGCCTCGCTACAATTACATAGACCACGTCAGCCATGGTAATATGTACATCGTCATGGTTATGGACTACTTCACCAAGTGGCCGGAGGCCTATACGCTCCCCAACCACAAATCCAGGGTTGTGGCACAGGCCTCCATAGAAGGATTTGTATGTCGGCATGGGATTCTGGAAAAGCTGCACACCGATCAGGACCAAAATTTTGAAAGCCAATTGCTAAAAGAGGTGGGCAGACTCCTGTCAATTCGAAAAACCCAAACAACGCCCTTTAGACCTCAATCTGATGGGGGATGGTGGAATGGTTTAATAAAACCATATTGCAACAACTGGCCTTATTTACCACCACCTGTCAGGTTTTTGACTGACTGGGACGAACATTTCCCATACTTGTTGATGGCCTAAAAAACCTCCCAGCATGGTGCCACAGCATGTGATCCGGTGCTATATGGTCGAGGGTTAATGTCATCAGTGCACATCGGATTTTTATGTGAAAAAAATATATATATTTTTTTCACATAAAACGGCTTTTTTGCGCGCAAAAAAATTATTTTGCTATTTTCGGAGAAAAAAAATATTTCGCCCTTTTTCGGGAAAAATAAAATAAAATGCCCTTTTTGGTCGAAAATGTCTGGCAACGCTAAAAAAACATTAGGGAATTTTTCGAAATTTTAAACTGCGATCGAAATTTGTAACTGCGATCGAAATTTTTAACTGCGATCGATCTCTAAAACAAAACGTTGCGTCCACTTGCATGCGTTGCGTCCCCAGCGTGTACAGCAGTGAGGCGGTGTACTACAGTGAGAGAGTGTACACAAAGTGTGAACAAGTCTCCTATCAAGATGAGTGCTGCTCTTCGTGACAAGTGGCTGAAGGAATTCAACGCTGGCGGCGATGGGGCCACCTTCAAGTACGTGTCGAGTGACACGGCTTTCTGTCAAGCTTGTGAAAAGACTTTCCGGGCGAAGCAGAAGTTTGAGCTGGCCCAACATGTCCGAGGAGACCGCCACAAGAGCAACTTGGCCTTGAAGAAGAAGAGGACGGTCACGCAAGCCACCATGGAGGACTTTGGTGGCAGAAAGAGGCACAGGTGCGACGTCGTGGCTCAGGAGCTGTGCCAGGCCATGCTGGCCGCTGGCATCCCATGGTCGAAATTGGAAAACCCTGCCCTCCGGTCGTCCCTGGAGAAGCACATCACTCTCCAGATCCCCGATGAAAGCTGGATTCGAAAGCACTACCTCGACAAGTGCTACGACGAGGCCTTGGCGGGGATCCGTGCCGACCTCAGACAGCAGCCCATCTGGCTGTCCGTCGACGAGACGACCGATTCGGCAGGTCGATATGTGGCCAACATCATCGCGGGGACGCTTGTCCAAGGAAGGGTACTTTCGTCCCCACCTCGTCCAGTGCATGTTTCTGGAGAAGACCAACTCCGGGGAGAACGTGCGTGCAGTCAATGACACGCTGCGCTACCTTTGGCCTGATTTCAAGCCGAAGTGCCTCAAGGTCCTCGTCAGCGACGCCACGGCCTATATGATCAAGGCCGGCCATGCCCTGAAGGAACTCTTCCCGGACTTGCTGCATGTGACTTGCGTTGCCCACGCGCTCCACCGTGTCTGCGAGACAGTCCGAGAAATGTTCAAGGACGTCAACGACCTGATTGCCATGACGAAGAAGGTGTTCGTCAAAGCCCCGTCGCGTGTTGTCCTTTGGAAGGAGCAGCAGCCCAATCTTTCTCTCCCCCCGGAGCCCATTCTGACTTGGTGGGGGACGTGAATCGACGCCGCGGTGTTTTACGCCGAGCACTTCGAGGCCGTGAAGGACATTGTGGACCAGCTGAACGATGACGACGCGATGGCAATCCGGAGTGCCAAGGACCTGTTCGGAAAGGCGGACATCAAGCTCAGTTTGGTCTTCTTAAATGCCCACGTGTCGTTCATCCGGAAGATCCTTAAGCAGCTGGAGGAGGCCGGCATGGAGCTGGCCAAGGCCTTCCAGCTCCTTGATCAGGCCAAGGAGGAGCTCGAAAAGATCCGAGGCTGCCGTAAGGAGATCCTGCTCACCAAGTTCAAGGCGGTGCTGCAGCGCAATCCCGACATTGGTGTGCTGAGGACAGTGGCTTTGATCCTGGATGGAGATCAGCACGGATCTGAGGTTGGTGTGCCGGCTGGAGTCAAGCTTGCCGACATCCCCCTCTTGAGGTACTGCCCCATCGTCAGCGTCGACGTGGAAAGGTCCTTCTCCGTCTACAGAAACGTCCTCACCGACCGCCGACACCGCCTCACCAAGAACATAGCCAAGATAATGATTTCAAACACCTACTTTAACCGTTCCTAAAAGGGTCTTGTCAATTTCTTCTAGTCCTCTACTTATCAAACAATGCGGTTGCAATAAAGGTACCTGAACGTCATTTTTTACCTGTTTACTAGCCCAGAGTGCTTAATGTTGTGCAGGAAAAAGCTTACCATTTTTTGTTCTTTTTTTGACTGATTTCTGAAAAACTTGGTAATAATAAAAAATGAATAAAACGGGGAAAAAAAATATTTCGGGATTTTTTCACATTAAAAAAAAAATTCCGCTTTTCAAAACATAAAAGGCCTATTTTCTTAACATTAAAATCCGTAGTCTAGTCATCAGTGGACCTATTGTGCGATTCAATGCCTGAGCATTAAGAGAGAGACCACCGACGGAGAGTTACTCCCATCATTTAGACTTAGAGGAAGGCATGGAAAGGGTCCATGCCTTCGTGCGCTGCCAACTTCATCTGGCAGGTGAACAAATGAAGCGCAGGTACGGCCACAGCCAGGTCAGAGAGAGTATACTGCAGGAGCAAGAATCTGGTTCTTCAACCTCAGAAGGAAGAAGAGTCCTTGCCCAAAGCTCACTTTGCCGTGGCAAGGCCCAGGGGTCATTCTGTTGCAAATTGTGACCAAGATCAAAATGGGGACCATGAGCCCTCCCTCAGATCATCCATGTGGACAGGTTGTGGCCTTACCAGGGCGATGAAGCACCACCGTGGGTCACTCAGGCCATGCAGGGCGATAGAGGCAGAACCAAACCAAAAATAACTCTGGACTTTGAAAGAGCACAATGAGTGCCTACCTGGTCAAGTCCCCATATGTACAGAATCTGAATGTAGTGTACGGTATAAGTGTTTTTACCTCTGCCATCGAAGGCAAGTGGAGGTTATGTTTTCACCACTGTCTGGCTGTTTGGTGGGCAGGGTTTTTTGTTTTTTTTTGTATACTGAATCGAGGCTCGTGAAAGAGCTAACATTTATTTCACAAACAAATCAACCAGACAAACGGACCATTCAAATTGAAACGGTAATGTTGGTCCCATAAATGTTCTTTTCCTCTCATATGATAAATTATTTTCATAATTTACGTGTCCTCAATCTCACTTGCAATCTGAACCTTCTCTATCTGTTTATTGTCAGCATATAAAATCCTCAAATGATTTCGAGACACATACATTGCTGGGTTAGATGTGTGACAAGGAGGAAGTGATTCGATTTTGGTGAAGGCGATCTGGATCCGGATCCGATAAATTTTTTAAGTGTTTCTCCACCATTGAAAAATAGAGCCAAAACAATATACTGCATATCATGGCATTTTAAAATGTTGTGGATGGATTATGACAAAACTATGTGGATGAGTTGGGTAGGTGACAAGAACAAGCCGATTCAATTTCGGTTCAGGTCCGAATCCAGATCAGTGGGATACAAAACATAATCTGTTCAGCCTGGTGGAAGGTATTGTTTCTACCTACCGACCTATCAAGTGTCATTCAAATTGAAACGGTAATGTTGGTACCATAAATGTTCTTTTCCTCATATGAAAAATTATTTTCATAATTTACGTGTCCTCAATCTCACTTGCAATCTGAACCTTCTCTATCTGTTTATTGTCAGCATATAAAATCCTCAAATGATTTCGAGACACATACATTGCTTATGCCTTACATATATGGTTGAATGTCCATGATAATGTCCCCATAAGGACCACAGACATGACAGTTGCCCCACATCAATTCAGCCTGGGATATACAACACAATTTCGGAGATGCATCTGGTTAACAACAACCACAACAACAACAACCACAACAACAACAACCACAACAAAATAAAGAAGACAAGAGTCTCCCGAAAATCACAAACTGGTTCTGATAAATCAAGGCAGCAATGTCAACATCATCCTACGAGCTCTGTTTTTCTTCCGCACATCAATCACTCTCTTCCAGCGTGGTTTCCAAAACAAATTCCCAAAAGAACCTGTGGCACTAAGCATACATCCTTTTTCTGCAGATAAAAGGAAAACAATGTTCAATTATATGTGTAGTATATATATATATATATGTATAGATGTATATGTATATGTTTAGATGTATATGTATGTGTATTTACACTACTCACAATAAGTTAGGGATATTGGCAGGTTCTTCGGTGTGGTTGATTTTGTGTATTAATTATGTTGAAAAAAGTTGTTGGTCCTAATTCGATGGTTATTAATGAGTGTGAAAAAACACAGCATTCTTGATTTCAATACCATAACCCTAACCCCTATAAAAAAAAAAAAACTCACTCCCACAATATCCCTAACTTATTGTGAGTAGTGTATATAGATTTAGATTTGATAAATGTATTTGGATTTTAAAAATTTGATCAATGCATTTACCACTACCCAAATGCATTTATCAAATCCTGTCGCCGGAAATCCAACTATGGCAACAACAATCCAACCACACCTCTACACACGGTGGCACTTCCATACATACAACACGCTTCTGAAACCACAAGCCACATTCTACGTGAGTACAACATCAAGATGAGCCACAAACCACAAACAAACAGCCACAAACCTTACAAGCACAGCTGTCAAAGCCAAAAGACCAGGTGAACAAATTTGACAGAAAGGATATCATCTACAACATACTGTTGTGGATATGAGAATGGTTTTTTTTTTTTGTTGTTGTAGTGTAAATTGTTGTAAAGATCACCCTTTGTAAATGTCATGATCCTTGTAAATACCTCCGTAGTGTAAAGGTCAAAGGGCGTCTCGGTAGTTATTCCATGAAACACCACATTGCAGGACCCGATAAAACCCTTGTTCAGTAGCTTATATCTTATTATGTGTTTTAGAGTAAGGCCTTGTCTTCCATTAGAATGACACTCCATTGCACCGAGTGAAATAAGAGTAGATTCCCTTCATTCCCATTCCCAAAAACCTCCATTTCCCCTTTCGTCATTACCAGGCCTCAATTGCCATTGCCAATTACATCCCCTCCAATTGCCGCCATTGACCACGAGGCAGGGTCGGAGAAGAAGGGCGTGTCTCCACCTCGTCATAGAGGGGAGGAGTGAGCCAGCCCCGAACAACCAACCGAGCACGAGGGGTTTGGTTTGAGAGGGCGGAGGAAGAGCGATCGGGGAGGTTCGCAAAGGTTCAAGGGTGGGGCTATATATAACCCATGAGAGACGCCCCCACGAGAGATGCGCTTTTACTGAGACAAGGAGATGAGTCTGAAAAGAGAGGTCCATGACAAGAGCTGAGTTGGTCGTCAGGGGTGGTCAGTGGTTGCGTTGAGTGGTTGCGTTGGTTGCGTTGAGTTGTCGGTGGAGAAAGAGTGGTTGGACAAAAGAAAGAGAGAGGAGAGAACCCGTCACGCCAGACCCCCCACTAGCGCGTCGGCTCCGACCGTGATCCGACCCGTGATCCGACCCGTGATCCGACCCGTGATCCCGCGCACACGACAGGATCGGTGGCATCAGTGGCCGTCGAGGTCCAGCCCGACGTCCCGTGCGGGATCAAGCTCCAGCCAGCTCCGTGCCGTCCTCCCCCTCCAGCCACACACCTCCTTCCAGCCAATCCACTCTGCAATTCCCCGTGTGAGTCGTCTTTGTTTGTTCTGTCCTGGGTAGTAACTAAGTCTGTATAAGCTAGAAATTTTCACTGTGTCACCTGCGTCTCATGTCCCCTGTAAATAATCGTGACTGCTCTTTTTGCTTATGTGTGTAAATAATAATAAATCCCGTTACTCTTCTGTACGTCTTCTTCCTCTTTGCATTCGGTCGCTTTAGAGTTTTCCAGATTGAGTAGCTGTGGCGCGATACGGCCAATGTTGGGTGAATCGGGTTTAGTGGGGAACAACTGTTCGGCCGCGTTATACCTCCGCTCGGTAAAATAACATCTAATCCACGGACCGTAACAATACAATGTGAAGATTGTGAAGCCAATTATGTGGGCCAAACATCCAAACGCTTAACCACAAGGCTAACTGAACACCAACGTGCTGTAAGACAACAAGACAGGTTCTCATTGGTTGCAACACACATACACACACACACACCAACACACATTCTCATGGAATCAGACCACGATCCTTGGCACAGGATCTTTGAGAGTGAACCGCGAGATTGTTGAGGCCTGGTACTCTGATGAAAACTCAATCAACCAACACATCGACTTACATCCCACATACAAAGCACGACGCAATCAATTTACAACGTCAAAAACGGCAGAGTCATTTGAATGCAGGGAAGCCCTGTGATTGGCAAGGACTTGGACCAATCCATGACGTGAACCATCCCCAACGGAACTAAACTGTTAACAAAACACTCAACGCTTCTGAGGAAGAGAACTCGTTTGTTCTTGAAACGTCAGGCTATTAATAAAGAATGTAAATTATTTTACTGCTCAGTGTGCTATAATAGTAAGGGAAACATATGAAAATCTGTTAACTAAATTGTTACCAAAATATTTCTTCACCAATATGTTTGTAAAGGTGTGTAATAACATGTGTTAAAATGTTGAAGGTCAACTCCCGTGGGAAACCCAGAAAAAAAGCTGTTGAATTCGGGTACCGAAAAATTATTTTCGAGAATTTTTATTTTTTTTTAATCGGCCCTTAAGTAACTTATGAGGGGTCAAATAAGGGTTTTTCATGATTCTGAGTTGATTGTTAACATTTATATTTCACCACAGACACTCCTTTGTGGAAAAATAATTTCTAAATATATCTCATTTTCTACTTTGCAGGACATGGAGTCTAGCAATATGGATGAAGACGTTACTCCACCTGTGCTCAATTGCTTCATCTGTGCACGCTCGGATACACCAGCTGAAAGGCTCATACAGGCAACTCCAAAGGGATACTCAACTTTATTGAAACAAGCAGAAACTGTCGAAAATGTTACTGTTGTGGAACGTATGAAGGAGGCTCAAAAGGAAGGAAAACTGAGGTACCACCAGAAGTGTAAAAATGATCTGTACAACAACTTTGTTGCAACCACCAAGAAGTCAGCTCAAGCATCAAAGGCAGAGAAAGAGTCATCAAAGTTGAAGAGAAGACGCACTACTTGTGAGTTCAGTTCATCAACTGGCTGCAGTTCTAGAAGATCACAGTCAGTTGACCTCCTGTATAAGGATGTATGCATTCTTTGCAACCAACCAGCCCAGCTATACAAAAATAATCCAGCACAAGCTAGAAAGAAATACAGAGTGCCAGATAATTTGACTGCAGATACACTGAAGGCAAGCTTGCTGAAGACAGCACGGAGTCGCGGGGATGACTGGGGCACTGAAGTCACTGGACGCCTGGAAGGGATCAACGACTTGGTAGCAGAAGAAACACTGTACCATTTGCGATGCAAACTTATGTTTGCGAGAGGTGACAGTTTGTCCAAGACTGATGAGGAAGGAAAAAGGAAGAGAGGACAGAGGAGTATTGATGAGGAGCGAGAGGCAGTTTTTATTGAATTCTGCGAATGGTTAGACTCAGAATTAGAGCATGGGGTAATGAACATGGACCAAGTCCATGAAAAGCTGCAGGAGTTTGATCAGTCACCAGAGAAGAGCCTTTCTTATTCAAAGCATTGGCTAAAGATAAAACTTCTAGAGAAATACGAAGACACCTTGTATTTCACAACACAGGAAAGAAGGGCAGATGTACTCTGTCTCAAAGATGGCACCGACAATATCCAATGATATTGCCTTGATTGATTTAGGTCCAAAGTCATACCCCACCACACACAGTATGACTGACATCGATAGTCAGCTGACACTTGTTCCTGCAAGCCTTCAGATGTTCTTGAGACCGATTGTCAAGACAGACGAAAGAGTTGCCGTTTGGGGGCAGAATTTTATTAAGGCCTGTCGACCTCGGTCTGGAGTATTGCCACACCAAATGGGGCTTGCCATACAACTTGATCATAGATTTGGGTCAAAATGGATGCTCAACAAGTTCCACCGGCTGGGATACACTGAGTCTTACACGGAGACACAAAACTACAAATACTGCTTCCTTAATAGTAGGAGTGGAGATGATGTTCCAGATACGTCTGGCACTCTTGACACCATTGTGGAGGAAACCGATGAACAGATCAATGATGAGGTTGCGGTTGATGCTGCGCTTGAGGATCAATCAGTGATGACAGCCAAAGTGCCAGCCAGTGAAAGTGAATTGTCAAGTAATGATCAGGTGGTCTTTATGGAGGTTGGGGAAACAAACAATACAGTCACTCAGTTTGTTGGAGACAATATAGATTTAAACATTGTCTCTATTCACGGAAACACTCCCTTTCACTCAATGGGTTGGATCGAAGTCACCTCTCCGGCACCACCTTTGCCAGATCCACAGACAACAGCAGCTTTCCCCCGGGTGAAGTTGAAGGCACTCAACGAAGGTTTTGCGAAGGGGACGCGGCTGAGTACATCGACATCTTCCTTGACACAGAAGCCACCAAGGAAACAGTGACTCAGGCTGGTACTGCGATTTTCAAGTACATTTACCATGGACGAGATACTACATTGGGTGAAATTTGGTACAACATGTTCTCAAGGAAGGCAGCGGCAGGAGTGATCAAACCAGAGACTCTACCTCCAACAGAGGGTGCAGCTGCACAACATTCACTCCGTGCCTACCTGCAGACCCGGGACTGGATCCTTCTACAGAGCATGTCTCTGAACCCCAGTGACTATGGATGGACAATAGGTGTGCATGGGTATGAGCCAGTTCCAACACTGGACCCCACGGCTCCTGAGGAGCTATTGCAGTTCACGAGCTGTAATTGTCATGGAGATTGCAGCAACCGGCGATGCAGCTGCAAGAAGAATGGGGTCACGTGCATCTCGGCCTGTGGAGTCTGTAATGGCATTACATGCAGAAACTGCAGTCATGATGTTGTTGAGTCTGAAGAAGACATAGACAATGACTGTTGAAACTTCTGACATTGTGAATGAGAAATAACTCTTGAGTATTATATATGTATGTGAAATAAAAGCTACTTTGTGTGTAAATGTAAAAGTGAAAATATAAATGTTAACAATCAACTCAGAATCATGAAAAACCCTTATTTGACCCCTCATAAGTTACTTAAGGGCCGATTAAAAAAAATAAAAATTCTCGAAAATAATTTTTCGGTACCCGAATTCAACAGCTTTTTTTCTGGGTTTCCCACGGGAGTTGAACTTCAACATTTTAACACATGTTATTACACACCTTTACAAACATATTGGTGAAGAAATTTTTTGGTAACAATTTAGTTAACAGATTTGTGAAATATCTCATAAAATGCCCTTACTATAAATATATAAATATGGATACATACAGTCACGTGAAAAAGTAAGTACACCCCATGTAAAGTTTTGACTTTTTCAACATATTTCAACATACAGCTATTTGATCTTCATTTCAACAATATTGATAGATAAAGGTGATATAATATAACAAATACCATGAAACATTTACATTTTGTAGTACATTGAATAATTTAAATACACATAAATGCAAATTTCGCATGTGGAAAAAGTAAGTACACCCCTACATTTATCACTACTTCAAATACCTAAAATTAGAATCAGGTGCACCAGCTCAGGTGCAAATGATTAGAACATCGTTAGAGAGGATCTTGGAGGAACCTGTCTTATTTCAACCTCAGACATTTAGTTTGGTTTGCTCTTTCTTGTTGAAGTGTGCGGCGTCACCATGCCTAGATCAAAAGAGCTCTCTGAGGCCTTCAGAAAGAAGGTTATAGATGCCTACGAGTCTGGGAAGTTATTTAAAAAGATCTCCAAACAATTTGAAATCAATCATTCGACTGTCCGGAAGATTATCGACAAGTGGAGAAGATTCCAAACAACTGCCAACCTTATCAGGCTGGGCCGCCCCAGCAAGTTCAGCCCGAGAGCAGACTGCAAGATGCTGAAAGAAGTCTCTAAGAACCCCAGAATGTCATCACGGGACCTACAGGTAGCTCTTGCCACTGTTGATGTCAAAGTGCACAGGTCTACCATTAGAAAGAGGCTGCACAAATTTGATCTACATGGGAGGTGTGCCAAGAGGAACCTTTGCTGTCCAGAAAGAACATCAGGGCAAGACTAAAGTTTGCCAATGAACACCAAGGCAAAGACCAGCACTTCTGGAACAATGTGCTCTGGACAGATGAGTCAAAGGTAGAGCTATTTGGCCACAGTACCAGAAGACATGTTTGGCGAAAACCAAAGACAGCATTTGACCACAAGAACCTGATACCAACTGTAAAGCATGGTGGTGGAAATATTATGGTTTGGGGCAGCTTTGCTGCATCAGGGCCTGGGCAGCTCACCATCATAGAATCCACTATGAATAATTCATTGTACCAGAGGGTGCTTGAGGATAATGTGAGGCCATCTGTCGGAAAGTTGAAGCTCAACCGAGGGTGGACCTTGCAACATGACAATGACCCTAAACATACTAGTAAATCCACCAAGGAATGGCTGAAAAGAAAGAAATGGAGGGTTCTGGAATGGCCAAGTCAAAGCCCGGATCTAAATCCCATCGAGATGTTGTGGGGGGATTTGAAACGAGCTGTGAATGCAAGAAACCCCTCAAACATCGCACAGCTGAAAGAATTCTGCATGGAGGAGTGGGCAAAAATTTCTCCCAGTCGATGTCAGAGACTGGTGGACAGTTATAAGAAACGCCGACTTGAGGTTGTTTCTGCCAAAGGGGGCAATACCACCTGTTAGAGCCAAGGGTGTACTTACTTTTTCCACATGCGAAATTTGCATTTATGTTTATTTAAATTATACAATGGACTACAAAATGTAAATGTTTCATGATATTTGTTATATTATATCACCTTTATCTATCAATATTGTTGAAATGAAGATCAAATAGCTGTATGTTGAAATATGTTGAAAAAGTCAAAACTTTGCATGAGGTGTACTTACTTTTTCACGTGACTGTATATATATATATATTTAGATGTATATGTATGTGTTTAGATGTATATATGTGTACAGTCATGGTCAGAAATATTGGCACTCTTGCACTTTTTTCAAATAACTCACAATTTTGTCTGAAAATAAGTTGAAATTGACAAAAGTATTTGGTCTCCACAATTCTTTATTTCACTGTTAATATTACAGAACCTTTGTTTTTGATTCAGAACTTAATATGTCCTTTTAAATCAGTAAATAAAAAGAAATGGCATTCACAAAATTATTGACACCCGAGACTTAATATTTGGTAGCTCAGCCTTTAGACAAAATAACTGCAGTCAAGCGCTTCCTATAGCCATAAATGAGCTTCCTACACCTATCTACTGGCAGTTTGGCCCATTCTTCTTGTGCAATCTGCTCCACTTCTCCCAGATTTGAAGGGTGCCTTCTCCCAACTGCTGTTTTCAGATCTCACCACAGGTGTTCAAGGGGTTTTAGATCTGGACTCATTGCTGGCCACATCAGAACAGTCCAGCGTTTTGTCTTGAACCATTCCTGGGTGCTTTTTGAAGTGTGTTTGGGGTCATTGTCCTGCTGCAAGACCCATGACCTTTGACAGAGACCCAGCTTTCTGACACTAGGTTGAGCATTGCGCTCCAAAATGCCTTGGTAATCTCCTGATTTCATGATGCCATGCACACATTCAAGGCACCCAGTGCCAGAGGCAGCACAGCAACCCCAAAACATCACTGAACCTCCTCCATGTTTGACTCTAGGGAAGTTGTTCTTTTCTTTGAAGGCTTCATTTTGTTTTTGTTTTTCTTTTTTTTCTTTTTTCTTTTTTCTTCCCGGTGTGTACCCCGGTTTAGAATAGGTACACCGTATCCCTGCGTGTCGTAAGAAGCGACTAAAAGGGCTGGCGTCAGGAAGGGCATCCGGCCATAAAAACATTGCCTCAAAAAGAGAACCATGACAATTACGACTACATATGGGCAGGGTACAGCCCGAAGTACCCCTTGGGGGACCCCACTCCCTCTCGTCAAAACTCAAGGTGGGGAACCCGATCGAAGCAAGGGTGGAAATCATTCCATTTATGATGACGAAACGTCTGATGCCCGACGTGGAGATCGGTTTCTGAGATTTGGGACATGGAATGTAGGGACAATGACAGGGAGATCAGGAGAAGTGGTGGAAGTATTGGTCAGAAGAAGAGTGGACATATGTTGTGTGCAGGAGACGAGATGGAAGGGAAGTGGTGTGAGAATGGTGAAGGGTAGGCAGGGACAGAAATACAAGTTTGTGTGGCAAGGGTGCCCGGAGGGCGTGAATGGTGTTGGTGTCCTGTTTTCTGAGGAGTTTGTAGACAGTGTGGTGAGTGTGACTGGAGTGAGTGAAAGGTTGATGATGGTGAAAATGATGATTGGAAAGCTCTTGGTGAACATCATCTCGGGATATGCTCCGCAGGTTGGTCGGAGCGATGAGGAAAAGGACAGGTTCTGGTGTGCTATAGAGAAGCTGATGGAAAACGCGAAAGATGAGGAAGTTGTTGTGGTAGGAGGAGACCTAAATGGACATGTGGGAAGGAGTATGGACGGTTTTGAAGGAGTTCATGGGGGTTACGGATATGGTGTGAGAAATGGAGAAGGTGAAAGGATTTTGGAGTTTGCTGATGGAGCTGATTTGTTGATTTGTAATACTCAGTTCCAGAAAGAGGATAATAAGCTTGTTACATACACGTCAGGTGGGTCAACGACAACCATTGACTACCTGCTGGTGCGTAGGCGAGATAGGGGGCACCTCCGGGACACAAAGGTGATCCCGGGGGAGGAGGCTGTTTCACAGCACCACTTGGTTGTCTGCAACATAAGGGTGAAAGGTGCGAGGAGAGTTCGGCGGGTGAAGTACCAACCGAGAATGGAGGTGTGGAGGTTGAAAGAGGTGACAGTAAGGGAGGCATTAAAAGAGAGGCTGAGTATGGTGGAGGATGATGTGGTTGAGCTTGAAAGTGGTTGGATGTCAATGAAAGATAGTCTGTTGGGAGCCGTTGGTGAGGTATGTGGATGGACAAAAGGACCACCGAGGCACTCGGAAACATGGTGGTGGGATGATGAAGATGGAAAGAAGATTGACGAGAAGAGGAAGAAGTTCAAGTAGTGGCAGAAGGCGGAGGGTATGGGGGCAGAAAAGGCAGAGCATGAAACTTATAAGGTAGCCAAGAAGGCTGCAAAGAAAGAGGTAGCAAAGGCATAGGAGGCATGTAGGAAAATGTTCGGAGAATGCTTGGATTCGGAAGAGGGTCAGAGAGCGGTATTCAGGATTGCAAAGCAGATAGCGAAAGAGAGGTGTGATGTGATGGGGGTGAGTTGCTTGAAGGATTAAGTGGGACAAATCGTTGTGGACCCAGATGGAATTAAAGGAAGATGGAAGAGATATATGGAAATACTGTTGAATGCAGAGAATGAATGGGATGGCAACATATAGAGTAACCCAGTTTTAGGACCGGCAGAGAAGATAACCGAGGAGGAAGTTGAGGAAGCGATAAAAGCAATGAAGAGTAGAAAAGCGGGAGTGCCGACGGGATTTGTGGGAGATATGTTGAAGGCAGTGGGAAATTGGGGTGTGAAGGGAATGACAGAGACCTGCAATCTGGTGGTGAAAGAAGGCCGCATTCCAGTCGATTGGGAACTGAGTACCCTTGTCCCTCTATACAAGGGGAAAGGTGACCCTCTGGCCTGTGGCTCGTATCGAGCGATAAAGTTATTGGAGCATGGAATGAAGGTATTGGAAAGGGTGTTGGAGAGGAGGATAAGGAATAAAGTGAAGATTGACGAAATGCAGTTTGGATTTATGCCAGGAAGAGGAACGACATACGCGCTTTTTATCGTGAGGCAGTTGCAGGAGAAGTATATGGAGAAGAGGAAGAAGTTGTTTCTTGGGTTTGTTGATCTGGAGAAAGCATTCGATAGGGTTCCACGTGAAGTAGTGACATGGGCATTGAGGAAGTTAGGAGTGGAGGAATGGTTGATCAGAGTAGTGATGGCAATGTACAAAAGAGCATGCACAGCTGTAAGGATGAAGGAAGGGAACAGTGGTGAGTTTGAGGTGAAGGTGGGAGTGCATCAGGGGTCGGTACTAAGTCCACTACTATTTGTAGCTGTGATGGAGGTGCTGGCTCAGAACGTAAAGGAGGGTTTACCGTGGAAGTTGTTGTATGCAGATGATCTGGTGTTGATTGCAGAAAGTATGGATGGACTGAAGGAGAAGATGAACAAGTGGAAGGAATGTATGGAGACAAAAGGTCTGAAGGTGAATATTGGAAAAACGAAGGTGATGGCAAGTGGTAAAGCATGTGGTGAGGTGGAAAGAACTGGGAAGTGGCCGTGTGCTGTGTGCAGCAAGGGTGTCGGAGTGAATTCCATTCAATGTACAATGTGCGCTGAGTGGGTTCATCAAAAATGTAGTGGTTTGAGAGGGTCATTAACCAGTGTGGCAGCTACATTCAAGTGTAAGGTGTGCACAGAGGGAGCTGCAGATGGAGGAAATGTCGAGTTGGATCTTGGAGATGGCGTGAAGCTGGAAGGTGTGAAAACATTTTGTTACCTTGGAGACATGCTGAATGGAGAAGGTGGATCAGACTCGGCAACGGTTGCTCGAGTGAGATGTGCATGGAAGAAGTTTCGGGAACTGAGTGGCGTGCTGACGAGGAGGGGAGTGTCATTGAAGCTGAAGGGAAAGGTGTATGCTGCATGTGTGAGAAGTGTTATGATTTATGGGAGTGAAACATGGTTAATGCACGTAGAGCAGCAACGAAGGCGGGAAAGGGTGGAAATGCGAATGGTTCGGTGGATGTGTGGAGTATCGTTGAGAGAGAGGAAGACAAATGATGAATTGCGAAAGATGATGGGAATAGAGCCTGTGATGGATGCTGTGAAGAGAAACAGGTTGAGATGGTTTGGTCATGTGTTGAGGAAGGATGAAAGTGACTGGTTGAAAAGAGTGATGGGAATGAATGTAGAAGGAAGTAGAGGACGGGGAAGACCGAGAAAGACTTGGCTAAAGATGGTTGAAGAATAAATGCAGGCAAGGTGGTTAACAAGGGGAGATGCAGAAAATAGGGCAAAATGGAGAACATTGTCATGGGGACCGCAAGGCTAACCCCCGCTCGTGCAGGGAAAATGGCCTTAAAATGCCTGTTGTTGTTGTCTTCATTTTGTATTCTGTAAACATAGAGATGATGTGCTTTACCAAAAAGGTCTAATTTGGTGTAATCTCTCCACAGGATATTCTCCCAGAAGGATTTTGGCTTGTTCAGGAGTGTTTTGGCAAACTCCAGTCAGGCTTTCTTATGTCTCTCTCTGAGCGGTGGGGTCCTCCTGGGTCTCCTACCATAGAACCCCCTTTCATTGAGTTGGCGACGGATTGTGCGAGTTGAAACTGTTGTACCTTGTGTCTGAAGGTCAGCCGGAATCTGTTTGGCAGTTGATCGAGGTGCTTTCTCCACCATTCGAACAGTCTGCTGCGATCTTCGATCACATTTTCTCTTGTGGCCACATCCAGGGAGGTTGGCTACAGTGTCATGGGCCTTAACCTTCCTGACAACATTGCGTACATTGGACACAGCAACATCAATGTCTTTGGAGATGGACTTGTAGCCTTGAGATTGTCCATGCTTAGCTACAATCTTGTGTCTGACCTCCTCAGACAATTCTCTGGTTTTCTTTCTTTTCTCCATGCTCATTGTGGTACACAAAGTGACACAAAACAGCAGAATGACTCCTTTTCTCCATTCAAACTGGTTGAATGAGTGTTTTTTTATATTGCAGGAACCTGCAACTCACTACAGGTGAGTTCAATTCCAAAGTAAAGGAGAATCACCGACTTGAAATCGAATTATTTCTAACAACTTCTCGAAGGTGCCAATAATATTGTCTGGGATTTTAGGATTTCCGTGTGGAATAAGCTAAGATTTAGTATTTTTTTTTTTAGCTTTTCTTGTTTTGTTCCACTGCAAACCAAAGAAATACATATGTGGATACGAAAATATATATTTAATTTAAACAATTTTCTTGAAAAAGTGTATTATTTGAAAAAAAGTGCAAGGGTGCCAATATTTTTGGCCACGACTGTATGTATGTATGTATATATATATATATATATATATATATATATATATATATATATATATATGTTTGTATGTATGTATGTATGTATATATATATATATGTATATATATATATATATATATATATATATATACATATATATATATATATATATATATATATATATATATATATATATATATATTGTTGCGGATATGGGATTTGGCCTCCATATCCGCTTGTAAATATTCCCCTATTTCCCCAATACTCCCCAACTATCCCCAATCCCCCATTCCCTAGTCCCATTGTCTGTAAACAACACTCTGTAGAACCGACCTTCCCCTTTTTCCCCAATTAAATGTCGTGCCCAGGTCCACCGCATCTCACGTAGACAACTTTCGGACATCTTGCTAGTTATTCTTAGTCTATGTCAGTTAAGGACTCGTTTCCATTAATTCTGACTCTTCATTGCACCAGAATGTGATTGTATGGCACCAGTAGTGAGTTTAGGACCTCCCCATACCTCCTCCCATCTTCCCCATGAAACAACAACAACAACAACAACTACCACAACAGCGCGCGGGGAGTGTGCGTCCTCACTCCGGCTCGGTTAGCCGCCATTACCCATGTGCTCCAGGTTACCTCCAGGTTACGGGGTTACCACGAAGGGGCTGGCTGTCAGCTCCTCGTCAAGGGCGGAGCCCGGTAACCCCCAGCACCCAATAAGAAGCGGCGGGCCGATTCCATCTGGGGCGGAGCTAACGAGCCAAGGGCGTGTCAATCCCCGCCGGATATACGCAGCGACTGACCGGACGTGACGTAAGATGCGCCCCGAGCTTGAAGAAGAACCAGTCGCGACCTCCAAGCGCTGAGAGACCTCCCTGCATCTTTCGGACCGTGTGGATCCTGTCCCTGAGCCAAGAGTGCACCTTGTGCTGTCCACCGATTACCTGCCCTTCCTTGCCATCAATCCCCGTGTGAGTCAGTCTTGTCCTGTTTATCTGTCGTCTGTCGGGGTTACTATAAGACCGTGATTAAGTGCCTACCTTACTATGCTGTCTCTCTTGTCCTTGTAATCTAACGTTCCGAACTATTATAACCTCCTCCGGAGGTCTTGAGAACTGTACCACTGGTGTCGTGTCATTTAATCCAGCCGTTGTGTCCTTTCCTCAATTGATTTAGCGTAGCGCGACTCGGCCAACGTTCGAATATAATCGGGTAAACTGTGCAGACGCGGTCATACCAAACCGCTCGGTAAACCAACATCCACAACCGCGTCTGTAACATTTGGTGTCGAGGAGTTGGATTCGGACCTGGGACTAAATTCAGTTAGGCCCAAATTTTGGAACACCAATTGTACCATTAGGGTAACATTTTGGTGTCGGGAAGTGGAATTCGATCCGGAGCGCGTTTCACGCGCTCGAAATTATAACGGCGAAATTTGATTTTGTTTTACGAAAATAAAAACCCGAATTTTGAAAGTCGCGCTATGGCAGACCAAGACGGCTGGGTTCCGGTAAAAGAGAGTGAGGCAGGGTCGATCCAGGACCAAAATGAGGGACATAAGGAGAGCGAAGCAGTGAGGGTAGCAGACGCACGAAATGGCGCCTCGCACATAGCTACGGCGGCCGCACCCGCTGCACAAGTGGGAGGGATGGCCCAAATGCAGGCCCTCATGGAGCAATTTATGGCGCAAATGCAGGCGTCCCTCAAACTGCAGAGTGAGCAAATGGGGGTAATGGGAAACCAAATGGGGGTAATGGGGAACCGGATGGATGCTCAGGGTGAGCGATTGGAGGGCCAAATGGGGGTAACGAGGGACGAAGCGAGGGGTACCGGTGAGGGGTTAGACAATGGGATAAAAGAGGTAAAGAATGGGTTAATGGGGGTAGAAAACAGAATGGCCGTTCAGGAGAATCAAATGGAAGGGATGAAAAAGGGGTTAGAGGGGTTAGAAAACAGGATGGAAGGCAAATTGAGGGACATGAGGGACCAAGCGGAAAGGGAAGTTAAACAAATGGGGCAGCAGATAGAGGGGGTCAGAATGGGGGTAGAAACCAAACTGGATGCTCACAGGGAGGAAATGGAGCAGATGAGGGTGGCATCTGGGCAGGAGATGCAAGTGATGGGAGAGGAGATCAGGAGAGGAGTGAGTGAGGAGGTCGGAGGAGTGCGCGAGGAGGTGAGGCACTGTAAGGAGCACATGGAGAAGGAGGTGAGAAAGGGGACTGTGAAGTTACAAGGGGGCATAGAGGACCTGACGCAGGAGGTGGAACAGCTGACGGAGGGACAAAAAGGACTAACGGAGCAGGTTCAAAGGAACACTGCGGTATTAGGAGGGTTAAAAGCGACACAGAAAGAACTAAAAGATGACTTGATAGCGACAAAGATGGAATGTCAGATGGTACGTGAGGGACTGACAGCAAGGTTGGACGAGGTGGTAGAGGTAATGGAGACGAAGGACCGGCAGGTGAGGACGCACATGGAAACGGTCAAGGTAGCCTTGGAGGACGAGCTTGAGGAGACGTACCGGGGAATAAAAGAGGTGAAGCAGAAATTAGAAGAAGTGGAAGAAGGGATGAGCGAAATTAAGAAGCGACGGAGAGAGGATAAAAAAAAGATAAAAGAGGAGATAAAAGAATTGGTCCAAAGTCTGTGTTTGGATCGTGATGATGTGCTCATTAACCGGATGAGGGATTCGCAGGTGATGGAGGAGAAGCGAAGAGGAGGAGGACCCGGTGTAAGTGGTGACCAATATGGTCGTGCGTATGATGCGCCAGGTGATTTAAGAAGCTTGGGGGTCGAGATGGACCCGGGTGTTCGTGAGAGGCCGTTGGTGAAGTGTGCGACAGGTCTGGTGTGCGCAAAAGGAGGTGTGCGAGAAAGTCCGACTCTGGGGTGTGTGAGGAAAAAGTGTGTGCCAAGGAGTGAGGGTGCTGGCGAGAGTGAGTCGGTCATAGCGCGTGTGCGAGGGAGCACATGGAAGCGCGGTGTGGTAAGTGTTACAGAGGGTGTGACGGGAGAGTGTGCGCAAGAGTGTGCGCGAGAAAGGTGTGTGACGGACGGGTGCATGGGGAAAGAGTGCGCTGTCAAAGGCAAGGAAGAATGCACACCTGTGGTGAGTGTTACAGAGGGTGTAACGGGAGAGTGTGCACGAGAAAGGTGTGTGACGGACAGGTGCATGAGGAAAGAGTGCGCTGTCAAGAGTAAGGGTGAGTGCGCTGTCAAGAATGGAGGTGAGAGTAGTGAGAGTGACAAGGAGCGTGAGTTGGTTGTGACAGGTGAGAAAGGATGCACACCTGGAATGGTAGAGCGTGAGTGGGAATGCACGCTGGAATTGGTAGTGAGGCACGTGGTTGGGTGTGCGAATGAGAGCACACCTGTGATTGTCACAGAGGAGGTGACCGAGGTGGGGGCGCGAAGAGGTGTGTTGGTGAGGTGTGCGACCAACGAATGTGTGCCAAAGTGTTCGGTGGTCAGGTGTGTGACCAAGGCTGTGAGTGGAATGAGGGTACCTGGGTGTGTAAGGAAAGGTACGAGGAGCATGGGAACGGCTGGATGTGTGAGCAAGGAACGGGCTGCGGGGTGTAAGCATGCAGGTGAAGCATCGACGTTAAACAGAGCAGCGGTTAGAACGACTTATAGCCGAATCGGGCCCTCGGTGCGTGCCGGGCCTCGCTTTGAACGGCCGCGTCCGTGCTCCACTAGGCGGAGCGGGCAGCTGGATAGGAAGGGTCGTCATGGCGACCACTTTTTGTTGAGGCATTCCGGCAGGTCGAGATCGGGCCATGGGATGGCTCCGTGCCGAGATGGTGCGTGGGATCTCGGCCCGGGTAAACCTCCTTCCCTGCACCGAATGCGGGACGTATCCAGCCGCCGGCACAAAACAACCAGCATCCATTGCTCGGCTTTACGAAGCCGGGCTTTGGACAGGAATTGGCGCACCGAGAGGCATTAGTGAGTAGACTGTGTGACGAGGTTAGTGTTTTGGCCCCAAAATTAGAGAAAAACAAAATTTGATGATTGGCAAAGGATTGGTAGTAATGATTGGCAGATGATGAGTAGGATTGGCAAATTTTTGATTTGTGGAAATTTGATGTGCAAAATTGATAGTGAGAGACCCCCGATATGGTGGGATGGCAAATCCACCATCCCTCACAGTGGGGGCAAAGGAGCAATAGCTTATGGGGTGTATGGCAGTGAAAACTAGCCCGGGTGGGTTAGGATATTGATAGGGATCTAGCGAAGATGACATTAGGTAACGTTAAGTTTAGTTAGTGACTGATACCTGTAGTGGGGACGCAGGTAGATTAGTGTGGATTATAATGACGAGTGAGCGCAATAGTTTAAAGGGACGACTGGGAAGCGCAAGTTTCAGAGGGGAGTAGTTAGATGAGATGATGCTGTGTGAGAACTGGACAGGTGTGTGGAGCAGTGTGTGGAGTAGTGAGTGTGTGGATCAGCGCGAATGCGCTTGGGGAGAGAAGGGTGCAGGTGGCACCAAGGTGTGAGAGCACAGGTGTGCAAGTACAGGTGTGTGGAATATATGGAGCAGAGAATGAGTGGTGTGGAGAGAGTTGGAGTAAGTGGTACGGAGTGGTGTGCATGGTGCGAAGGTTTGGATGGGGGAAGAGTGGACCCCTTTCACGAGTACCCGGGGCGGGTAGTGTAAGTGTTAGGTAGAGGGTATAGGTAAATTGTGGTTGGATATTGGCATCTGTGGTGCGGGTGACAGAATGGTATTGTGGATGGGTGCATTAGTGTTGTGGAAATGGCTGGGCGTGTAGCCTGTTAGTGTGTGTAGTTGGTTGGGCACTCCACCACTGTGAGGATGTCGGCCAGGTGAGGCTGCAGGTGGGCTCTGGGAGCCGTTAGTGTCAGTGGGGCCCGAGGATCCGGAGGACGGACCCGGGTAGCCCAGTGCCAGAGAGGGCACCGAGTGGGGAGAGCGCCAGAGGGCCTTCCCCAGGTAGTTAGGTTAGGGTAAGGAGCAGGTAAGCTCGGAGGCAACTGCAGTGGTGGAGGTGTGCAGGTGGGTAGACCCACTGGGAGAGGTACACGCCACAGCCCAGAAATTGTGCGAGGGCACCGGGAGATGAATCGGGGGAGTGAGACCCCAAATTGAAAAGCACCACAGTTTGGTCAATGGGAATTGGTTTTTAGAACCCATAGTGTAAGAGGGCCAATGGTTTGGCAGAAGAAAGACCCCGGGTAACGTAAAGTTGTTAAAGTCATTTAGGAAATAGTTAGGATTCATGAACCTGTCGCACCATACGCAGCCACTTACCTGAGGTGGTGATGATGACTCCACACCTGTGTTTTCTTTGTTCTGTGTGCAGGAAATGAGAATTGCTGTGTGGATTGGTGAGACGCATCACGATGTGGATGAGACATTGGGGTGATTCCATCTCTCCCTCCTTAGGAGGGACTGATGATGAGTTGGAGATGGCAAATTTTGATGAGAGTTGAAAATGGCAAATTTGATTGGTTAGGAGGGAGAGAAGACTAATTTGGTTTATGGGAGGAACGGGGAAGACAGTAGGGACGTTTGTTGATTTGTAAAGTAGATGTTTTTTTTTTTGTTTTTTTTGTATACAAGATCGAGGCTCGTGAAAGAGCGAACATTAATCACACAGAAAGACAAACCGACACATAAAACATATAACATAGGGAGCGTTAGACAAGATGGGGAGAGAGGGGGAAGGACACAAACACAACATTTGAGAGCAGGGACCGAGAGACATGGAGACATCGAGAGATCTGAGAGAGGGCGAGGGCTTTGGGGGGGGGGCGTGGGAAGGGGGCAGTGGGAGAGGTATAAAACATATGGACACTGCCAGGACTTCCAGGAAAGAAGTTGGAATTTCAAACAAGGTGGATCTGGGGTGAATTAGCGGGGGTAGAAAAGATCAAGGTTTTGGATGGGGGAAGAAACGAGATGGTGGTGAACAGCTGTTTTAAAGACCTGGAGGGAGGAGTGGGATTGAAGGGAGTGAGGGAGTTTGTTCCAGAGGCGGGAGAAAAGAGGAATGAAAGAGTGAAGGTGAGCGGAGAGCCGAGATTTCGGCAGTTTAACCATCAGAGGGTTGCTGGCAGATCTTGTGCGACCTGTAGGAATATTTGGGGGACAGAGCACAGAGAGAGCTGGGGGTGCAAGGCCGGAGAGGAGTCGGTAGAAGACAGAAAGACCACCTACCTGCCTGCGGTGAGTGAGTGAAAGGCCCTCAGAGATAGCTTCATCGCGGGAGATTCCAATAATTCTGAAAGCTTTGGTTTCAACAGCGTGAAGCCGAGCTAGGTGTGAGGCAGGCGCACCGGCCCATAGGGGAGAACAGTATTCCATTGAGCTGCGGATGAAAGCCTTGTATGTGGTGAGGAGCTCAGGTGTGCCGAGGAAGGACTTCGCACGACGGAGGATGCCCAGTCGGCGACTGGCTTTGGAGGCCAGCTTGGAAATGTGGTTTTCCCAAGAAAGATCATGGCAGATAGTGAGACCCAAAATCTTGAGCGACAGAACTTCTTGGAGAGGATTGTTGAGAAAGTAGATGGGAGGGTTGTCCAGTCGATCTTTTCGGAGAGACATAGTAAGAGTGTGAGATTTGTCAGGATTGAAAGACATGTTCCACTTGTTTGACCAGTCTGTGATTTTGTCCAGGTCTTCAGAGAGTGAGGAGGCAGCAGACTGCCGATCTGAGGGAAGAGGAATGGAGCGGCAGAGAGTGGAGTCATCAGCAAAGAGATAGAGAGGATTTTCGAGAGAGTCAGAGAGATCATTGATGAAGACCAGAAAAAGCACGGGGCCCAGAACACTGCCTTGGGGAACTCCAGCCTGAACAGGAAGAGGAGATGAGAGAAACCCATTCAGGGCCACACGTTGACGACGACTAGAGAGGAAGTCCGCCAGCCATGCGTGGAGATTTCCATGGATACCAAAGGAGGAGAGTTTGGTGAGCAGAGCGGGGTGCCAGACCGTGTCGAAGGCACGTGATATGTCGAGGGAGACAGCTCTAATTTCCTGTTTGGCATTGAGGACCTCCATCCATTGTTGAGACAGCAGAAGCAGCATGTCCAGAGTAGAGTGACCTGGTCTGAAACCAAATTGATGATCAGAGATCAAGCCATTGGAGAAGAGGAAAGATTTCATATCAGAAGCAATGATGGATTCCATGACTTTGCTGATAATTGGGAGAAGGCTGATTGGTCTGTAGTTGCTAGGATCTGTTTTTGCACCTTTTTTGTGCAAAGCGGTGATGTTGGCTGATTTCCAAGCAGATGGCAGTTGACCTTGAGCAAAAGAGAGGGTGAAGAGAACAGAGAGAGGGTGAGATAGAGCAGCAGAGCAGGATTTTAGGACCCGTGGGCTGATGCCGTCGGGTCCAGTTGCAGAATCAGAGTCGAGGGTTGACAGAAACTTTTCCACCTTGTCAGGAGGAAAGGACACGGAGTCCAGGAGCAGCAGGGTACGACTGGGTATGGTGGGTACAGAGAGGGATGGGTTTGGGACACAAGATTTAGAGGCAAACACAGAGTTGAGGCATTCAGCTTTTTCACGTGCGGAGTCAGCTGTGTAGCCGTTTGAGGTAAGGGAGGGGATGGAGGGGATGGAGGGGGAACAAACACCAGAAACGGATTTGACCAGACGCCACCAGGATTTGGAGGAAGGAGACAGGTTTGAGAGTTCATTCTTGAGTGAGGTGAGATAGTGCTTCCTGGCACTCCTGAGGGTAGACACACACTTGTTTCGGGCTTTGTGAAAGGAAATGAGATTTCCTTCCGTTGGATTTGCTTTCCAGGAGACGAAGGCAAGTTGTTTCTGGGCAACAGCCTCACCACAAGATTCCGTGTACCATGGACGGGAGGAAGGGTATGACAACTGAAGACGAGATGGGATAAATCTGTGCATGAGAGAGAGCAATTTACTTTGGAAGAATTCCCAGGATGAGTTGATGTCAGAGGTGGTAGAGATGGGAGACCAGTCCAGATGATTGATGGCTGCTTGAAGACCGTGCCAGTTGGCCTGAGTGAAATGCCAGACTCGTCTACGCTGAGCAGGCTCCCTGAGGATGGTCAGAGAGATGTCCACTTTAACAAGGACATGATCAGATGATCCGATCGGAGCAGAAGAAGAGCAGCAGACATTTTCAGGGAAGTTAGTCATAACCAAGTCCAGAAGAGAAGATGTTCTGTTGACTGAGATCCGGGTCGGGAAATTGACAGATTGTGTCAGTCCCAGTGAGTCGCAGAAGTCCTTTGCTGAGGAGCCATGGCTGGTGAGAGAGGTACCCACACCCAGCCAACTGGCATGATGACAGTTGAAATCACCACATATGAGGAAGAGAGAGTTGGGATGAGTAGATAGAAGTTGGTCCATATCATCAGACAGCGAGATGTAGATGGAGTCATCACTGTTTGGTGGACGGTACAACACACATATGAACAAGAGGTGGGAGCAAAGGGGAAGCCGTAGCCAGAGGTATTCCTGGGGGTGAGGTGGAGAGAGTGCAGTGCAGGGCGAGTGAGGAAGAGAGTTTTTGATAAAGATAGCAACCCCGCCTCCAGGACGAGGCTCAGGTCTATCATACCGGAGGAGGGAGTAGCCCGGGAGAGATACTATGGAATCAGAGACATCATAAAGGAGGAAAGTTTCTGTTAAGCAGATCACGTCTGGTTTGACAGAAGCAACCTGTATGGAGAGATCAGTTAAGTTTGAACGAAGGCCCCGGATGTTTGAGGTCCATACCGTTAATGAAGAGGAAGGGGGAGCATCAGATACAGAACAGGGGGGAGGAGGGGTAGGGTAAGATGTGGAAGAGGTGGAAGAGGTAGGGAGAGCTGTTGAAGGTGTGTCAGAGATTTCAGAATAGCTCGGAGAAAGGGAAGGATGGGGCGGACAAAAGGTTTGATGGTGATTGGGTGAGCCACAATGAGGTGTTATTTGAGGAGGGGGAAGAGCGAGGCAGAAGGTTGGGGGAGATGGAGGTGAGAGTTTGAAGGGGGAAGAAGCGGGGAGGACACTTTGAGGAGGGGGAGTGAGCGGGGGGAAATTGAGAAGCAATGAGGGTGGGGAGATTTGAAGGGGAGGGGTGAGGGGGGAGTTTGGGAGGGAAGGGACAAGGGGAGGGATTTGAAAGGGATGGGATATGGGGGAGATTTGGAGGGGAGGGGTGAGGCAGGAGTCTAGGAGGGGAGGGGTGAGGGGGTGTCTTGGCGGGGAGGGGTGAGGGGGTAGTTTAGGAGGGAGGGGGCAAGGGGGGAGATTTGAAAGGGATGGGTGATGGGGAAGATTTGGAGGGGAGGGGTGATGGGGAAGATTTGGAGGGGAGGGGTTATGGGGAAGATTTGGAGGGGAGGGGTGAGATTGGATTTTTGAAAGTGTACGATTTATGGGAAACGAACATTTATTGCAAAATGAGTTTCTTGTGATCTTCGAGTTAAAAATACGTTTAAGGACGCTGGATGGAGGATGGAGTGCAGGAGAGTTTAGGGAATGTAGAAAAAAGGCACTATAGGAGATGGATATTTTTTTTGGGATGAATTGATTTGGTGAGCAAGTCGAAAGCAGCCTTTTAAAGAAGAAGAAGAAAAAGGTGTTATAAAATATGACGGAATACATCACTTGAGGGGAAAGTGTAAACATTGAAGGTTAATGAGTGAAAACTATCTGGGGAAATGGGGGAGAAACACGTGGTCGAAGAACGAAACAACGAATAAGAATGAATAAACGAATGAGAACAGAGAAGGAAAAGTTTTTTTTTTTTTTTTTTTTTTTTTTGAGTTGAGATTTACACAAGGAAGTAGGCTATGGGTGAAAAGTCTGGGAATACAGAGAACGAAAGTTATTGGATCACAAACGACGGACCACTGAGAGAAAAACAAAGCCTCAAGGTTGTACAGTGCACACTGTACAAGGCCTTGCTCGCGACACGGCAAACAGACGATCAATTTATGAAAGATAAACACCGAGAAACAACCAAAGTTGCACACAATAACTTCACACACCGAAAGATAAATACAGTTTCGACAAAATACAATTGTGAACAGACTTAACTTCGAAAAACGTGGAGACCGTGTGGAGCTTCGAAAATCCCTGCCGCCGTCTCCAAGATCTCGCGAGATCTCAAGATTTTTACCTATTTTAGTGTGGCACTCAGATGTAGTTCCCTCTACTATTAACTCTACCCTGAGTGCGACAGTTTTACAGATATTCACAAATGAGTAAATATGTCCCCCTGCGACGTTGCACCCTTCTCCTCACAGAAACACACCCACAGGATAACCGAATCGCGGAAAGAATTCTCAAACTAAACATACAGCCGGTAGGGAGCATTATTTACAAGACTACGCTGATATTTACACTACGATCCAGGACTTGGCCCCCTTGATGGCCACAATAAGGAAATGGACGTGGTTGGCGCCTTTCTTTATTTTGAAAGAAGCCAGAAGGCCAAGTGCACCACACGAAGAGCAAGAGACACCTGCAGGTTTAGGGGTTGTTTATGGGTAGTGTTGTGTTTTGTGGATACAGTAAGGGGTAAGGGAGGGGCCATGTAGGTTACCTGGTGGGGGGGGGGGGGCGTACGGTAGGAACGTACCTGTCTCACCTGGTTCCCATGTGCCCCCAGTGTGCATCATCTTGTATTGCGTGCACTTTTGCGCCCTTACCACCTTACTCACTTGTCTTCTTCTTTTGTCTCCCACCTCCGAGGATCTGGCTTTGGGCAGAGAGAGAGGAGAGAGAGGTGCTGGCTCCGCAGTTGTGGGCCTGCACTTTCGCTGCTTGCTGCCTGGATCGATACACCATATGGACCGCAATTTTGGTGGCCACCCACAATGGACCGCAGTTCTTTTGCGGCCAAGCACCACCCATTGATGGACCTCTGGGTCAACGTGGCACCTATGCCAAACAGGTGAACCACTAATAGTTGGCCCCCTTGATGGCCACAATAAGGAAATGGACGTGGTTGGCGCCTTTCTTTATTTTGAAAGAAGCCAGAAGGCCAAGTGCACCACACGAAGAGCAAGAGACACCTGCAGGGTTAGGGGTTGTTGTTTTTATATTAATGAACAATGGTGACTGCACCGATTGGTGCTTGGGGTGGTGCTTTTGGTGCTTGGAAGGGGTGCTCTGCACATTATTAAAGGCCGTAAGGCCACAGAGCATTCGTGGGTTGGTGTATCGATGCTGGCATGCGTGCTCTCTCTATGCATAACATCTGCATGTGTTCCTCCAAAAACAGGTCCTGGATCGTAGTGTAAATATCAGCGTAGTCTTGTAAATAATGCTCCCTACCGGCTGTATGTTTAGTTTGAGAATTCTTTCCGCGATTCGGTTATCCTGTGGGTGTGTTTCTGTGAGGAGAAGGGTGCAACGTCGCAGGGGGACATATTTACTCATTTGTGAATATCTGTAAAACTGTCGCACTCAGGGTAGAGTTAATAGTAGAGGGAACTACATCTGAGTGCCACACTAAAATAGGTAAAAATTTATCGGGTCGGGACGCCCCGAGGGTAGAGAAGGGTGCAATGTTGCGGATATGAGATTTGGCCTCCATATCCGCTTGTAAATATTCCCCTATTTCCCCAATACTCCCCAACTATCCCCAATCCCCCATTCCCTAGTCCCATTGTCTGTAAACAACACTCTGTAGAACCGACCTTCCCCTTTTTACCCCATTAAATGTCGTGCCCAGGTCCACCGCATCTCACGTAGACAACTTTCGGACATCTTGCTAGTTATTCTTAGTCTATGTCAGTTAAGGACTCGTTTCCATTAATTCTGACTCTTCGTTGCACCAGAATGTGATTGTATGGCACCAGTAGTGAGTTTAGGACCTCCCCATACCTCCTCCCATCTTCCCATGAAACAACAACAACAACAACAACTACCACAACAGCGCGCGGGGAGTGTGCGTCCTCACTCCGGCTCGGTTAGCCGCCATTACCCATGTGCTCCAGGTTACCTCCAGGTTACGGGGTTACCACGAAGGGGCTGGCTGTCAGCTCCTCGTCAAGGGCGGAGCCCGGTAACCCCCAGCACCCAATAAGAAGCGGCGGGCCGATTCCATCTGGGGCGGAGCTAACGAGCCGAGGGCGTGTCACTCCCCGCCGGATATACGCAGCGACTGACCGGACGTGACGTAAGATGCGCCCCGAGCTTGAAGAAGAACCAGTCGCGACCTCCAAGCGCTGAGAGACCTCCCTGCATCTTTCGGACCGTGTGGATCCTGTCCCTGAGCCAAGAGTGCACCTTGTGCTGTCCACCGATTACCTGCCCTTCCTTGCCATCAATCCCCGTGTGAGTCAGTCTTGTCCTGTTTATCTGTCGTCTGTCGGGGTTACTATAAGACCGTGATTAAGTGCCTACCTTACTATGCTGTCTCTCTTGTCCTTGTAATCTAACGTTCCGAACTATTATAACCTCCTCCGGAGGTCTTGAGAACTGTACCACTGGTGTCGTGTCATTTAATCCAGCCGTTGTGTCCTTTCCTCAATTGATTTAGCGTAGCGCGACTCGGCCAACGTACGAGTATAATCGGGTAAACTGTGCAGACGCGGTCATACCAAACCGCTCGGTAAACCAACATCCACAACCGCGTCTGTAACAATATATATATATATATATATATATATATATATATATATATATATACAGACTTGGCATTTAATATGGAATATATTTTTATTCTTGACTTGGGGTTACTTTCTTAACTCAGTATATCAATCTGGTGAGTTTCTTTTACACTTTGGTGATTTATTTGTTAAAAGAACCATGTCACTGATTGTCTGTCGCAGCAAGAAGTCAACAACAGGATTATATCACAGGTGGCGTGGCAAAATGTACGGACAGGTGCATTTGATGATTGGCTTCACAGTCGGGTATACAAGGGTTGTTGCGTTCTGTATTAGTGGAAAACAACTGCTGCACGTCTCCAAAAGTTATTGCCGCTTCCTCTGGAGATGATCCGTCAACTCGACAATGCTGTTTGTCATGGAGTGGTGGCTTTACGAAATTACGGCATGAAACAGCATGCTATTGCTCAGCAGTATGGCATCACTCAAGGTCAGGTGTCAAAGATCCTGAAACGAAATGCTCAGAGGGGTGTCCCTACTCCAATACCGAGGCCAGGACGTCCCCGCAGAACCACAAGGAGGGATGATCGCCAGCTGCACCGGTTAGCCCGCAATGGCCGTACCAAGTCAGCTAATCGGCTTAGGGCTGAGTGGCAGCAACTGACAAATGTGCCTGTATCCAGAAGGCGAGTCAACCAACGACTGGTTCAAGCAGGCTATCGTGCCAGGCATCCCCTGAGAAAGCCATGCCTGACCAGACAACACCGCCAGCGCCGATTGCAGTGGGCCAGAGAGCACCGTCAATGGCAGCCAGGACACTGGAATCACGTGATCTTCAGTGACGAGTCTAGATTTCTGGTCAATCATCAAGATGGCCGCGTCTGAGTGCGCAGACAAGTGCATGAAGCCTACAACAAAGATTGTATAGTGCCAAGAGTCCAAGCTGGAGGTGGTGGGGTGACCGTTTGGGCTGCTTTTCATGCAGGGGGCAATGCTGACCTGGTTGTTCTGAATGGAAACCTGAACCAGTTCAAGTACAGGGCCATTCTGGAAGAAACATTGCTTCCATTTGCTCGTGCAGCCTTTCGAGGAAACTTTGTCTTCCAAGATGACAATGCACGGCCTCATCGTGCTCGCATGATCCAATACTTTCTTGCTGACCGTGGTGTAGAGCATATGGAGTGGCCTGCCATGTCCCTGGATATGAATCCGATGGAGAACTTGTGGGCAGAATTAACGCGTCAAATCGACCACTTGGACCAGCAGCCGACCTCTGCGCGTGAATTGCAGCAGGCTATTGTCACTGCATGGCAAGCAATTCCTGTCCAAACATTGGCAAATCTCGTGAACAGCATGCCTCAACGTGTACGTGCTCTCCTGAATGCTCGTGGGGGTTACACGAACTACTGAACTGTAATTTTATTGTCCATAATCCCAGTCGTAATTCAACTTTTGTTTTTGTTAAAAAAAAAATTGGCTAATGTGCAAAATAAAGAGATACTTCTGGAAAACGTACAGAGGTTTAACACAGTACTGTCCATGAATTGAGTTCGATATCAGTTTACATCACTTTCAAGGATCAATTTCTTTGTTTCGAAATGTCAAATTTGGTTTTTGTTTCTTTTAAAGGTCACATGAACAAAATCTAGAATAATTTCAACGTAATTCCAATGAACTTTTGGTTCTAAGACATCTTGAAAAGTAAGTTCACCCTCACAAAAAAAATATTCCATATTAAATGCCAAGTCTGTATATATATCACATCCTGAAGACTCAATAGTGCAGTGGGCTGTCATCGCGTATGTGATGACGTCCATGGGTTTCGTGTCCCGGCTTGAGTCAGAATTGTTTCACACTAGCCCCACGTAGGAATATATTCCTGTTTATTAAAAACAATATATATATATATATATATATATATATATATATATATATATATATATAATTATATATGTAGCGATGTATACATACACTACATGACCAAAAGTATGTGGGCGCCCAAACATCGAACATCTCATTCCAAAATCATGGGCATTAATATGGAGTTGGTCCCTTTGCTGCTATAACAGCCGCCACTCTTCTGGGAAGGCTTTCCACTACATGTGGGAGCATTGCCAGGTGGTGAAGCGTGATTCATCACTCCAGAGAACGCATTTCCACTGCTCCAGAGTCCAATGGTGGCGAGCTTTACACCACTCCAGCCGACGATTGGCATTGCGCATGGTGATCTTGGGCTTGAGTGCGGCTGCTCAGTCATGGCAACCCATTTCATGAAGCTCCCGACGAACATTTGTTGTGCTGACGTTGTTTCCAGAGGCAGTTTGGAACTCGGTAGTGAGTGTTGCAACCGAGGACAGACGATTTTTATGCGCTACATGCTTCAGCACTCGATGGTCCCATTCTGTGAGCTTGTGTGGCCCACCACTTCGCGGCTGACCTGTTGTTGCTCCTAGACGTTTCCACTTCACAGTAACAGCACTTACAGTTGACCTGGGGTATGTCTAGCAGGGCAGAAATTTGATGAACTGACTTATTGGAAAGGTGGCATCCTATGGTGGTGCCACGTTGAAAGTCACTGAGCTCTTCAGTATGACCCATTCTACTGTCAATGTTTGTCTATAGAGATTGCATGGCTGTGTGCTTGATTATATATACCTGTCAGCAATAGGTGTGGCTGAAACAGCTGAATCCACTAATTAGAAGGTGTGTCCGCATACTTTTGGTCATGTCGTGTATATAGAGTTGTACATTTATATGCATGTATATATATATATATATATATATATATATACTCATAAGTACAAATTTATGTACAATATACATCGGTACAAAACACAGCATTACAAATATATATGTTTATGTATGTATAGATGTAGATGAATATGTATATATTAGGTGTCTCTTCATACTGTTTAAATATATGATGACATCAGACCTTAACAGGCTCTATTTATTATAACCCTCCACCCTTCCTTTCTACACAGTTACCATGTCGACGATGCAGTGAACTGCAAACTGAAAGGGCCTGTTTGCTACATCACATGGTGTGCAATCTGTTGGTGCCAGCCCTCCTACCGTGACAACAGGGCAACGAGATGGAGGTCTGCCAGGCTGGCGATTTTTGGGCCTACAAAAAATAATTAAGTTGAGGGTCTCAATGCCATTATGTGCATTCACAAGTTTATGTTCCCCTTTGGTGTAGTAAAAAAAAAAATTGAGGTGTGCTCACAATCCTGAGTTAAAATTCTGATGATATCTAAAATCAAATTGTCGCATTGAAAAATCGACAATAAGTAAATAAATAATTTCATCCCATTTAAAATTTCAATTCCCCACATAATATGTCCAGTGTCTACCAAGTAAGTATCTCTCCTTGGCACATGCATACATTAGCATTGGGATTGTGAATTTTCTTGCAATTTCATGCATTATTGATCATCATTAAAGATTAATGTGTCGTACTTTCCGATTGTGGTGTCATTGATCGATCTCTGCCCAATGTTGAAATCTGATAAGAGACGAAATACGGAATACGTTTTCTATGGGATCAAAAGAGTGACATCACCTGTAAAATTTCACACATGCAACATTCAAATGAGGTTCTGAACGAGGGTAAAGGAGGATGTGACATTATGCCATGGGGGCCTGGCGTTGCCATCGTTAATTTGAAGGAATGGATGGATTATTCCCTGAATTTTCATGTTGTGGATGTAACGGTGCACAAAGGGAAATTAATGCAAAAGACGTTTATCCTTTCACATTGGTCTGAAATAAATATTCACGATTGGCCAAATAAAGAATATTCTCACTGGTGATACAATTATATGATCAACGAGAGAGTTCATGGAATACCTTACCCCGCGCAGTCTTGAGAAACAAGGACAAAGGCGGGGTCTGCAAGCGTTAACTTTGATGACGTCATGATGACGTAAGATACCATAATATTTTACATAAAATACCAAGTACTGCTAAATGGAAGGTTTTTGAAAGTGCCAATAAGGCGATTTGTGTTCTACAAGTATATAATTGAATTTAAATAAAACAACGAGAAAAATACATTAAAATGTCATTCCCACCCACCCCCCCCCCCCCCCCTCATCCCCCCGTGATTTTAGTAATTTTGCTGTACGGAGTCGGCCATCTTTGGTTGGATGACAAAACAAAATCTTCTGCATATGGATACTCTCATGTATTGTCTTTGTGCCAAGTTCAAACAATATCGGACATGCATGTCGAGAAATGGTTGGCGACACGTTTAAGTAACAAAATGGCCGCCAGTCGGCCATCTTGGATCTGATCTCCAAAAGAAATGATGTGCCATCATTTCAAAAATCCATCATTCATTATCTGTGTGCCGAGATTGAAGAAGATTGGTAAATGTGTGTTTGATAAATGGTTGAGGATGTGTTGAACATCGTTTTTTTTTTACAACTAAAATGGCCGCCAGTCGGCCATCTTTGATCGCATTGGAAACAAAATGATGTGCTTACGTATGGCGTAATGTGTTCTCTTTGTGCCAAGTATGAACAAAATCGGTCCATACATCTCCAAGATATGATTGCGGACACACGCACAGACGGACAGACAAACAAGACCCAATGCTTAAGCCCCCGTTTTGGACTAAGTCTAACGGGGGCTAATAAAGATTTTATAGGTTGTAGAAAAAAACAAAATCCAGAAGTTTACCACCGTTGTTGCAGCATCTTGTACACCACCTTATTTAGCACGTTACATTACTATCGGGGATGCCTCTTCGCGGTGGTTTTACCCCCTAACGCAAGTCGGGGAACAAATCTTCCCCATTCTTCCCTGCTGCCCGGATTCGTCAGGGCAGTGCGGTCACGGTCAGAGTATCGATTGGTACACATGGACCGGCCCTTTCCCTCTTGTCTCTCTTGTCTCTCTGATCTCTCTCTCTCTCTCTCTCTCTCTCTCTCTCTCTCTCTCTCTCTAACTCAGTCATGGCCCTAACTTTTGAAGGCAGGGGTACAGCATCCTGGATTGGGGGATCTGGGGGATCTCTGGGTCACTCCTGGGAGATCAATTGACTGTCTCCGTGTCGTGGGCTTGTTCGAGGGAACTGTCCGAGGCTATACAATAACAACACGTTACATTAGTTATTCGTGCCTGTTGTTTGTGTCCTTTATAAAGTCTTTAAAAACAGTTACATTCTTGTTTGGAATGATTTTCAATTTTGTTTAACCACCAGACAGGTAGACAAAGTAAAAAATTTTTTTATCTCCCTACTCTCTGCGCATGTGCGAACGGGATGAATTCAGAGTCAAAAGTACTGTTAAACTACCGGTTCATGTTCTAATTCGTGTTCATAATAAAACATTCAATTTTAATAAAGTTGTTCCTCAATCATAAACTGACGTTTGTAAACAGACAGACAGACAAAGTGACCCATTTGCTTAGCCCCACTTTTCGCTTCACGTCTGATTCTTCCACATGCAACATTGGATATGACGAATTAATCATCTCTGATTCCAATCCAGTTTCATGCAGGATTGTTGTTATTCTTGAGGAAGCCCATGTAAGAATTTCCAGGTGTAATGCAACAAGCGAGAGATATTTACAGGTCTCGTTCCGGGTGTAACGATGGCCGAAGCCCTTTTGTTCTGCAACAGCATAATTTTTCTTTCCCTTTGTCTCACACAAGGAAGGATACAAGGAAATGTAGACAATTGAGAAGGCCGTTTGGCCTCCAATGCTTGTGCCATACCCACAACTTAAATTAACTTAATATATCCTTCTTGTTCCTAAGAACAACTTAAAAATTAAAATTAACATGCACGCAAGCTTTATAATTAACCTTCAGTGTGCAATTTCATCTCAAGGCAGGGTCAACCTCACCTGCCTATCCAAAGGATAGCTTAGGTGGACATGGAGTCACTCCTTAACAGGGCCGGGAAGTCATTACCAGACAGACTGATCAGATACCCACAAAACCATCTTATCTTTCAGCCGCAACATCCATACACACTCACACTCATCGTGGATCTAGGCAGGATGGACTCCTCTTGCTTTCTGAGATATGGCGGAGTCGGATGCATTCAGGCTGACATGGCATAGGCCATCATCTCATACAATCTGAAAGGCATTACGTAGTATAAGAATGTCAAATAACTATTTGGAGGAAGAATACAAACTGCCTCATTTTGGGTTGTGGTTGTAAATTACACAAACACTTCTTTGCCGAGTCTCAGATGTTGGTAGTTTGTTAATTTCGGAGAAGAGTGATGGAGTTCCCTTTGTTTTCGACATGAGACAATCATCATATAGCTTAGTTACAGAATAAGGTCATCTTCTGGAGGAGATTAATTTGATTAATGGTAATTATTAGGAACATGGTTAGCCACTGTCTCTTACACTCTGTAAATGATCAAGAAGTCCGTAGACTTCCTATGTCGAGAAACTCCATTGGCTCAAGACAACATAAATCCTCAAAAACTAGATGGTATTCATGGAATACTTACCCTGCGCAGTCGATTTGTTGCGAGCCAACTCTTCTGTTTTTGAACATTTTTTTTCTTTGATGCCACACCATGTGAACGATGACATCATAAATTTATATTCTCTAAATAATTGTTGCATAGATCATGCTCAATACATTTCAAACTGATCAGACTAAGCGTTGTCCCTATCGAATTATGACGTCATAATTATGGCACCAATGACGTCATCGTTAACAACACCTATTCCCCATATGGAGTTCTTTACAATGAGCCATGTTTCAATTTTTTCCATTGAGCGGTTTGGGAGATATAGATGTGTAACGTTTTTCCAATATGGCGTCCGTACCACGTGATATATGACGTCATAATTATGAGTAAAAAAATCTACAGGCGTAGTCGCTTCTATGGTAAAAATTTCGTGTCAATCGGACCAACGGTTGCCAAGAAAATGAATTTTTAAATTGCAGACACGTACGGCACACGTACACAACTGAATGCTTAACCTTGCTTTTTGCTTCGCGAGCGCAGGGTAATAATTCCACCAAGATCAAACTTATGAACCTGTAAGTTACCTACCAATCATCTGCAGAGAATTTCCATTCAAATAACACTCATTAAACTTTGGCACATTGTCGCTGAATTAGAAAAATGAGAAACCCAAAAGTGCCCTTTGTCATTCTTCATCAATTTTTTCTTCTTCTTCTTTTCTGACAGTCTAACTCAAAGTTGGTTTAAGCTACGAACTTGGTTTAAGCATGAATCTACTGCATTTTATAATGGGAAGGTGCAAACTGATCGAAATTTTAACAGCTTCAAAGGATTCCACGAAAAAGTACCCAAAGCTGCATTCCTTTGCAAAAGGATTGGAAGGAAACAAAGGGGTGGGCGGGACTATGACTGTCAATCAGCCTGATGGGGGCGGGGCCGCTAAACACATTGGCGTGTTTTCTTGAAAGGCTCACTTTGGATTTGGAGGAAGTTGATGGAGGCTGGTTGAACGGTGTAGGTGGAGGTTGGTGGGTCGTGGTTCTTTCAGCCCCAAAATGGGTCTTGACTAAGTGTGGAAGAGAAATGGAGATATGTGTGTATGGTTGTTGTTTTGAGCAGTGTATGTTATGAGGCTAGATGGTTGGTTCATGGTTGTGTGTGTTCTTTTGTGTGTGGCACACACATGCATGTGTGTGTGTGTTTGTGTGTGTGTGTGTGTGTGTGTGTGTGTGTGTGTGTTTGTGTGTGTGTATCTTGCTGTTGAGTGCTGTATGTTGTAAGGGTGGGTAATTGGTTGACTGCTCCACCATGTTTTTTTTCCGGTGTTGTGGATTTTGGGAGTGGAAGCTGTTGTTTTGTTGTTGTAGTTTGTGTTCGTGCTAACTGAGGGTGGGGGTACATATGCATCCAAGTGTAATTGCTGCATGTGGAGTTGTGTGTGTATGTATGTATTTATATTTATATATATATATATATATATATATATATATATATATATATATATATATATATATATATATATATATATATATATATACACACACAGAGACTTGGCATTTAATATGGAATATTTTTTTTGTGGGGGTGAACTTACTTTTCAAGATGTTTTAGAACCAAAAGTTCATTGGAATTATGTTGAAATTATTCTAGATTTTGTTAATGTTACCTTTAAAAGAAACAAAAACCACATTTGACATTTCGAAACAAATAAATTGATCCTTGAAAGTGATGTAAACTGATATCGAACTCAATTCATGGACAGTACTGTGTTAAACTTCTGTACGTTTTCCAGAAGTATCTCTTTATTTTGCACATTAGCCAAAAATTTTTTTAACAAAAACAAAAGTTAAATTACGACTGGGATTACGGACAGTAAAATTACAGTTCAGTACTTCGTGTAACCCCCACGAGCATTCAGGAGAGCACGTACACGTTGAGGCATGCTGTTCACGAGATTTGCCAAGGTTTGGACAGGAATTGCTTGCCATGCAGTGACAATAGCCTGCTGCAATTCACGCACAGAGGTCGGCTGCTGGTCCAAGCGGTCGATTTGACGCGTTAATTCTGCCCACAAGTTCTCTATCGGATTCATATCCGGGGACATGGCAGGCCACTCCATATGCTCTACACCACGGTCAGCAAGAAAGTGTTGGATCATGCGAGCACGATGAGGCCGTGCATTGTCATCTTGGAAGACCAAGTTTTCTCGAAAGGCTGCACGAGCAAATGGAAGCAATGTTTCTTCCAGAATGGCCCTGTACTTGAACTGGTTCAGGTTTCCATTCAGAACAACCAGGTCAGTTTTGCCCCCTGCATGAAAAGCAGCCCAAACGGTCACCCCACCACCTCCAGCTTGGACTCTTGGCATGATACAATCTTTGTTGTAGGCTTCATGCACTTGACTGCGCACTCGGACGTGGCCATCTTGATAATAGACCAGAAATCCAGACTCGTCACTGAAGATCACGTGATTCCAGTGTCCTGGCTGCCATTGACGGTGCTCTCTGGCCCACTGCAATCGGTGCTGGCGGTGTTGTCTGGTCAGGCGTGGCTTTCTCAGGGGATGCCTGGCACGATAGCCTGCTTGAACCAGTCGTTGGTTGACTAGCCTTCTGGATACAGGCACATTTGTCAGTTGCTGCCACTCAGCCCTAAGCCGATTAGCTGACTTGGTACGGCCATTGCGGACTAACCGGTGCAGCTGGCGATCATCCCTCCTTGTGGTTCTGCGGGGATGTCCTGGCCTCAGTATTGGAGTAGGGACACCCCTCTGAGCATTTCGTTTCAGGATCTTTGACACCTGACCTTGAGTGATGCCATACTGCCAAGCAATAGCACGGTATTTCATGCCGTAATTTCGTAAAGCCACCACTCCATGACAAACAGCATTGTCGAGTTGACGGACCATCTCCAGAGGAAGCGGCAATAACTTTTGGAGACGTGCAGCAGTTGTTTTCCACTAATACAGAACGCAACAACCCTTGTATACCCGACTGTGATGCCAATCGTCAAATGCACCTGTCCGTACATTTTGCCACACCACCTGTGATATAATCCTGTTGTTGACTTCTTGCTGCGGCAGACAATCAGTGACATTGTTCTTTTAACAAATAAATCACCAAAGTATAAAAGAAACTCATCAGATTGATATACTGAGTTAAGAAAGTAAACCCAAGTCAAGAAAAAAAAAAAAATTCCATATTAAATGCCAAGTCTGTATATATATATATATATATATATACGTATATGTATATATATGTATATATATATATATATATATATATATATATATATATATATATATATATATTGTTGCGGAGATGAGGACTGTATTTTTTTTGATTGTGTTGTATTGTGGTAAATTGGTGATGATTATTGTTTATTCTGCGCCCCCCTACCTCCGGAGCTGTGTAAAGGTGAAAGGGCATCCCATAATTAGTCCACAAGCATACACGTCAGCCAAATAATAGAATACCTCTGTTTGATAGTTATCTCTTATTATGTGTTTTTAGAGTAAGGCTGTGTCTCCCATTAATTGAAATACTCCATTGCACCAGTGAAAGAGATAGATTCCCTTCATTCCCACTCCCAACACTTCCATTCCCCCCTTTTCGTCAATTGCAATTCGCATTGCCAACTGCATGTTGGGCGGTTTTCCCTTCATCCGCCATTGACCACGAGGCAGGGTTGGGGAAGAAAGGCGGGTCCCCACCTCGTCAGAGAGGGGAGGAGTGAGCCAGCCCCACTCGACCAACCATGAACAAGGGGTTTGGCTTGAGAGGGCGGGGAGAGAACGTTTGGGGGAGGTTCGCAAAGGTTGAGGGGCGGGGCCTATATAACCCACGGCGGGGGTGTTCCCAGGAGAGATGCACTTTGAGTTGAGACAAGGAGGGACGAAAAAGAGCTGGGTCATCAGAGCAAGAGCGCGTAAGGAGGAGAGAACCCGTCATGCCAGACCCCCCCCCCCCCCCCCCCCCCACCAGCGCATCGGCTCCACCAAGCAGCTCCGACCCGTCATCCCGCGCACACGACAGGCCCGGTGGCATCAGCGGCCGTCGAGGTCCAGCCCGACGTCCCGTGCGGGATCAAGCTCCAGCCAGCTCCGTGCCGTCCCCCCCCCCCCCCCCCTCCAGCCACACACCTCCTTCCAGCAATCCACTCTGCAATTCCCCGCGTGAGTCAGTGTCTTTGTTTGTTCTGTCCTGGGAATAAGTTAAGTCTGTATAACTATAAGCTAGTATTTGCACTGTGTCACCTGCGTCTTATGTGTTGTAAATAAACCTTGATTGCTCCTTTTTGCTTGTGTAAATAATAAATCCCATTACTCGTCTGTACGTCTTCCCGTTTTATTCCTTTTCCTCTTTGCATTGCGTCGTTTTCGTCTTTTCCCTCATTGAGCAGCTGCGGTGCGATCCGGCCAACGTTTGGGCGGGATCGGGTTCTAATCGGGGAGTAACTGTTCGGACGCGGTAATACCAACCGCTCGGTAAAATAACATCTTTAAACCGCGATCTGTAACAATTGGTGTCTGGGAGTGGGATTCGGGGCCCGAACCAAATTTTTGAAACATCTAAAAAAAAATTTGGTCAAAATTTGGAGCGGCCGAAATTTGTTTTGTTTTACAAAACCCGAATTTTGAAATCGCGCCATGGCTGGTCAAGGCGACGGGATGCCGGTGGGAGAGATAGACGGGGTAGAATCGACCCAGGACCTCGGGGAAATGTATGTGGATGAAAGAGAGGAGGAGAACATTGGCAATGTGGTTGAGGGGGTATCAGGCGCACATAATGGCGTCCTCGCGCACGTGGGTGTAGCGGCACCAAATTTAGCCGCGCCCGTGGTCGCGGCAGCCGAGCCAGAGATGCCAATGAATTTGGACCTGTTTATGAAACAGATGATGGCCTTTATGGTAAAAACAGACGATAATTTCAAAGGGATGGAAAACAGGATAGGGGGCCAAATGGGACAAATGGGGAACCGGATGGAGGCTCAGAATGAGCAATTGGGGGTAATGAGGGACGAAGCGAGGGGTACCGGTGAGGGGTTAGACAAGAAATTTGGGAAGTTAGACAATAATTTTGAGGGGTTAGACAACGGGATAAAATAGGTGAAAAATGGGTTAATGGGGCTAGAAAATAGGATGGAGGACAAATTGCGGGAGATAGGGGAGCAATCCGCCAGAGAAATTAAACAAATGGGAGAGCAGATCGAGGAGGTAAAAATCGGGGTAGAAACCAAATTGGATGCTCAGAGGGATGAATTGGGACAGATGAGGGTGGCATCTACAAAGGAGATGGAGGAGATGAAGGAGGAGATACGACGAGGTGTGGGTGAGGAGGTCTCGGGGCTACGCGAGGAGGTAAAGCGAGGTGAGAAGCGTATGGAGAAAGAGGTGAGAAATAATACGGCAAAGTTACAAGGGGGAATAGAAGATCTGACGGAGGAGATGGAACAGCTGACGGAGGGACAAAAAGAACTAGTGGAGCAGGTTCAAAAGAACACTGCGGTACTAGGGGGGTTAAAAGCGACACAAAAGGACATAAAAAATGAATTAATAGCGACACAGAAGGAATGTCAGATGGTACATGAGGGGTTGACGAAGAAGTTGGAAGAGGTGACAGAAGTAATAGAGACGAAGGACCGAGAGGTGAGGACGCACATATAAACGGTTAAAGTGGCGTTAGAGGAAGAGATAGAGGGGGCGCACAGGGAGATGAAGGAGGTAAAGGAAAAATTAGAGGAGGTGGAAGAGGGGGTGAGTGAAATTAAGAAGAGACGGAGGGAAACTAAGAGGGAGATAAAGGAGGAAGTCATGGAATATGTACAAAGTCTGTGTTCAAATCATGATGAGGTTCTCACAAACCAAATAAAAAGTTTGCAGGTGGCAAAGGAGGTGCGACGACGAGGTACGGAGGTGAGTGGCAATGTATATGATGTGAGGAAAGCTTCAGTCGGCTTGGGGATTGGTTTGGATCCGGGTGTTGGTGAGAGGCCGTTGGTGAAGTGTGCGACAGGTCTGGTGTGCGAAAAAAGAGGTGTGCGAGAATGTCCGACCATGGGGTGTGTGAGGAAAAAGTGCACGCCGAGGAGTGAGTGTGCCGTCAAGAGTGAGTTGGTCGAAGCGCGTGTGCGAGGGGGTACATGGAAGCGCGGTGTTGTAAGTGTTACGGAGGAAGTAACGAAAGAGTGTGCGCAAGAGGATGCGCGAGAAAGGTGTGTAACGGACAGGTGCATGGGGAAAGAGTGCGCTGTCAAGAGTGAAGGAGAATGCACGCCTGTGGTGAGAGTTACAGAGGATGTAACGAAAGAGTGTGCGCGAGAGGATGCGCGAGAAAGGTGTGTAACGGACAGGTGCATGAGGAAAGAGTGTGCTGTCGAGAGTAAGGGTGAGTGCGCGGTCAAGAATGGAGGTGAAAGTAGTGAGAGTGACACGGAGCGTGAGTTGGTTGTGACAGGTGAGCGAGGATGTACACCTGGAATGGAAGGATGCACACCTGGAATGGTAGAGCGTGTGTGGGAATGCACACTTGAGTTGGTCGTGAGGCACGTGGTTGGGTGTGCGAATGAGAGCACACCTGCGATTGTCACAGAGGAGGTGACCGAGGAGGGGGCTCGAAGAGGTGTGTTGGTGAGGTGTGCGAGCGACGAATGTGTGCCAAGGTGTTCGGTGGTCAGGTGTGTGACCAAGTCTGTGAGCGGAATGAGTGTACCGAGGTGTGTAAGGAAAGGTACGAGGAGCATGGGAACAGCTGGAGGTATGAGCAAGAAAGGGGTAGCGTATGCGCGTAAGCATCCAGGTGAGGCATCGACGGTAACCGGGTTAGAGGTTAGAACGACTTATAGCCGAATCGGGCCCTCGGTGCGTGCCGGGCTTCGCGTGCCGCGAGAACCGGCGGGGATCCGAGCCACGGCGGGTTCGAAAGGACCGCCGTGCGCGATCCACGCTGGGCCTCGCGTGGAACGGCCGCGTCCGGGCTCCACTAGGCGGAGCGGGCAGCCCGATAGGAAGGGTCGTCATGGCGACCACTTTCTATTGAGACGTGCCGGCAGGTCGAGATCGGGACATTGGATGGCTCCACGCCGAGGTGGTGCGTGGGATCTCGGCCCGGGTAAGCCCCCGTCCCTGCCACGAATGCGGGACGCATCCAGCCGCTGGCACAAAACAACCCGTATTCATTGCTCGGCTGTACGAAGCCGGGCTGTAGACGTGAATTGGCGCACCGAGAGGATGTAATAAGTAGACGGGTGATGAGGATAGTGTTTTGGCCCCGAAATTAGAAAAAAGAGCAAAAGTTGATAATAGTGGGTAGAATTGGCAGTAAATGGAAAATTTTTGAATTGGTTGGAATTTGGACGAACAAAATTTATAGGGAGAGACCCCCGATGTGGTGGGATGGCAAATCCACCATCCCTCACAGTTGGGGCAAATGCGCTATAGCTTATGGGGTTGATGGCAGTGAAAACTAGCCCGGGTGGGTTAGGTTATATCGTGTGTAGGGATCTAGCGAAGATGACATTAGGTAACGTTAAGATTAGTTAGTGACTGATACCTGTAGTGGGGACGCAGGTAGATTAGCGGGGATGATAATGACGTGGGAGCGCAATAGTTTAAAGGGACGACTGGGAAGCGCAAGTTTCAGAGGGGAGTAGTTAGCTGAGATGATGCCGTGTGTGTGAGGATTGAACAGGTGTGATTGCACAGGTGTGCAACTGAACAGGTGTATGGAGCAGTGTATGAGTGAGTGATGATGATGTGTATTGTGATGACCAAATGGTCCAGGAAGAAAGGAGGGTGCAGGTGGCACCAGGTGTGAGGGCACAGGTGTGCAACAGCAGGTATGGAGAATGGTAGTGAGGAATAAATGGAGTATTGGAATGGATGGTCGTGGAGTGAGTATGGTGGAAATTGTGGAGTGGAGTGGATGGTGCGAAGGTGTGAATGGGGGAAGAGTGGACCCCCATCACGGATACCCGGGGCGGGTAGTGTAAGTGTTAGGTAGAGGGTACAGGTAAATTGTGGTTGGATATTGGCATCTGTGGTGCGAGTGAAAGAATGGTCTTTGGATGGGTGCATTAGTGTTGTGGAAATGGCTGGGCGTGTAGCCTGTTAGTGTGTGTAGTTGGTTTGGGCACTCCACCACTGTGAGGATGTCGGCCAGGTGAGGCCGCAGGTGGGCTCTGGGAGCCGGTAGTTGTGGATGGGGCCCGAGGATCCGGAGGACGGACCCGGGTAGCCCAGTGCCAGAGGGCACCAAGGGGTGACAGAGCCAGGAGAGGGCCTTCCCCAGTTAGTTAGGTTAGGGTGAGGAGCTAGGTAAGCTCGGGTGGCAACTGCAGTGGTGGAGGTGTGCAGGTGGGTAGACCTGCTGGGAGAGCTACACGTCGCAGCCCAGAAATTGTGCGAGGGCACCGGGAGATGAATCGGGGGGAGTGAGACCCCAAATTGAGAAGCACCACAGTTTGGTCAATGGGAATTGGTTTTTAGAACCCATAGTGTAAGTTGGCCAATGGATTGGCAGGGAGAGACCCCGGGTAGTGTAAAGTGTGTTAAAATCATTTAGAGGATAGTTAGGATGAAGGATCTCCTCGCACCATCTGCATCCACTCACCTGAGGTGACAGGTACTCCGCACCATGCCATGTTTTGTTATTTTTCATTGATGCAAATGTTTGGATTGTGAGACGCATCATGACGTGGGTGTGACATTGTGCGTAATTCCATCTCTCCCTCCTTATGAGGATTGATGACGAATTGGGTGATGGCAAATTTTGGTTAGAGGGATTGTGGTGACGAATTTGGTATAGGAGAAATATGGGGAAGACGTGACAGTAGTGACGAATTTGTAAATGGGTAGATTTTGTAAATATGGGGTAAGGGCAAGGGTAGTGTAGGTGACAGGGGGGTGACGTACGGTAGGGACGAGCTTTCTCACTTCGCCCTCCGTACGCATTTCGCCTTGCATTGCCTTATTGATGTGTACCCTTGTGACCTTACCCCTCGCTCATTTGTCTTTCCCCTTTTGTCTCCCACATGACCTGTGCGCCATTGGGCGCCGAGGGGAGCGTGCGTGGGTCGGCCATTGTGCGCCCGAAATTCCCAGAACCAGCTGTCTGCATCGATGCACCACATTATGGACCACATGTCTGTGGCCAAGCACCACTTATGGACCCCATGGGTTGGGGCATGGCCCCTCTGCTGGAACCGGCCATGAGGGCCCGACATCTTGCTGGCGGACCTTGGCCACAGGGCACCGATGCCCCACAGGTGAACCACACGTAGTCGGCCCTGTGGGCCATAAATAAAGAAAAATAAAAGGACACATTGGGCACACTTTAATACAAATAGGCCGCCAGTAAGCAAAGAAAAGAATGACAACATCTGGAAGAACAAATAATAATAACCAGCAGAGGGAGCCGAAGAGCAAGAGATCACCTGCAGGGTTAGGGGTTGTTGGTTTATTTTTATTGATGAACAATGGTAACTGCACCGATTGGTGCTTGAGGGTGCTTGTATTGGTGCGTTTTTGGGTGCTTTCATGGTGCGTCGATGCAGAGCAGACTGTCTCCCCCCCAGAAAGAACAATCACAGGTCCTGGGTTAGTTTTGTAAATAAAAATAGCGTCATTGTAAATAATGCTTCCCACCGTCAGTGTATAGTTTGAAGACCATTCCGCAATTCGGTTAACTGTGGGCGTAAGTCTGTTAGGCAGGGTGCAATGGAGCAGCGGGACACATTTATTTATGTTTTAAAACTGTCGCACTCAGGGTCAGGTTAAAAGTAGAGGGAACTACACCTACGTGTCACACTAAATAAAAGTTGTAGGCCCGGGACGTGCCTAAGAGGAGGAGGGTGCAGTGTTGCGGAGATGAGGACTGTATTTTTTTTGATTGTGTTGTATTGTGGTAAATTGGTGATGATTATTGTTTATTCTGCGCCCCCCTACCTCCGGAGCTGTGTAAAGGTGAAAGGGCATCCCATAATTAGTCCACAAGCATACACGTCAGCCAAATAATAGAATACCTCTGTTTGATAGTTATCTCTTATTATGTGTTTTTAGAGTAAGGCTGTGTCTCCCATTAATTGAAATACTCCATTGCACCAGTGAAAGAGATAGATTCCCTTCATTCCCACTCCCAACACTTCCATTCCCCCCTTTTCGTCAATTGCAATTCGCATTGCCAACTGCATGTTGGGCGGTTTTCCCTTCATCCGCCATTGACCACGAGGCAGGGTTGGGGAAGAAAGGCGGGTCCCCACCTCGTCAGAGAGGGGAGGAGTGAGCCAGCCCCACTCGACCAACCATGAACAAGGGGTTTGGCTTGAGAGGGCGGGGAGAGAACGTTTGGGGGAGGTTCGCAAAGGTTGAGGGGCGGGGCCTATATAACCCACGGCGGGGGTGTTCCCAGGAGAGATGCACTTTGAGTTGAGACAAGGAGGGACGAAAAAGAGCTGGGTCATCAGAGCAAGAGCGCGTAAGGAGGAGAGAACCCGTCACGCCAGACCCCCCCCCCCACCAGCGCATTGGCTCCACCAAGCAGCTCCGACCCGTGATCCCGCGCACATGACAGGCCCGGTGGCATCAGCGGCCGTCGAGGTCCAGCCCGACGTCCCGTGCAGGATCAAGCTCCAGCCAGCTCCGTGCCGTCCCCCCCCCCCCCCCCCGTCCCCCCCTCCAGCCACACACCTCCTTCCAGCAATCCACTCTGCAATTCCCCGCGTGAGTCAGTGTCTTTGTTTGTTCTGTCCTGGGAATAAGTTAAGTCTGTATAACTATAAGCTAGTATTTGCACTGTGTCACCTGCGTCTTATGTGTTGTAAATAAACCTTGATTGCTCCTTTTTGCTTGTGTAAATAATAAATCCCATTACTCGTCTGTACGTCTTCCCGTTTTATTCCTTTTCCTCTTTGCATTGCGTCGTTTTCGTCTTTTCCCTCATTGAGCAGCTGCGGTGCGATCCGGCCAACGTTTGGGCGGGATCGGGTTCTAATCGGGGAGTAACTGTTCGGACGCGGTAATACCAACCGCTCGGTAAAATAACATCTTTAAACCGCGATCTGTAACTATATATATATATATATACATATATATATATATATATAGTATATATGCAGTACTATCCTTGTGTACAACCTTGTCCCGATTCTGAGTACCAGTAGTTCATATAAAGGGGTGCCAATTTGATTCATACAGTTCAAAAAACTTTACTTACTGATGGGTTTTAACCGATATATGTGGGGTGCCCCTTTATATTAACATTTCTAGAGCATTACTTAGTTCATCCTAAGAACACAAGGGTAGTGCAGCATGCACACGAGATTTTTTGAATTTCCCTTCTTTTCTAGAGTTTGCCACATGGCACATACCATAGAAAAGGACCTTTTCTTTGCCCCTGGCATTTTCCCCAATAATATAAATGTATATGTATATATATATATATATATATATATATATAATTTTAAAGCAAGAACTATGGCATTTAGGTGGAATTTGTTTTGAAAGCCATTAACTAGACCTATTGGCCGATGCATATTCCAAGTTTCAGCTAGTTTCAATGTATAGCCTTTGATATATGAGCACCAACACATTTTTGGCGGATGGACGGAAGGACAGACACCAATTTCAATTCGAGGGTTTTCTTATATTAATAAAACTCAAGAATGAGGAAACGAACGTTGCTGAAATTTGGAACATATTACCCCAACGTACAAAGCATATAGTTCTGAAATTCGCAGCCGATTTCGTCCAGTAGAAGCAGAAAAACGAATTTTCAGTCCCCATGTTAAAGCTTCATACAGAGAAACCTTATCCAAAAGGCCTCCCTTGCTTTGCACCTCCCTTGATTTTCTCAGATGGGAGTGCCAAGCAGTTTCTTCTAATGATGATATTATTAAAATAACTGACTCGTGTTCAACACTCTGTTACAGAGCAATGGTTCCGCCGAAGTGGTTTCTTGGCCTGGGGTCATGTTGGGCGCTTTGCCATCCTTCTCCCAACAGTAGTTATGTGTAAAAATTTGGCTTTTATTTTCGCAAACGACACCATGAGGTCTTCAACATCCACCCACTACTGTCAGCAGATGTGAGGCCCAGTTTAACGTCCATCCGAAGGATTGGCACACACATTGATGAAGAAACCCAGCCTGTGAAACACCAGGATTACAGTTTATACCTGGGTCGGGATTCGAACCCAGGCTAGACAGCTTAGAGACAAGTTTTCCTACCTGTCAACCATCCTGTTAAAATAAACCTGCAGATAGAAATATTTGAAAAACAAACAAGGAATATATTAACAAGGTGATTGGTTTGATGAGGATGCGTGATTTGTATGATAAATTGAGCAGAGGATGATAAAGCACTTTAAAACAAGAGGCAGTTCGAGTTATGTCCAACTTGGACGTTTCCTTTGTCCATCATAATGGTAAATCGATTATTATGCTAAGTGTTAATGATCTCACCCCGAATGGTCCATTTATTATTGGTGGTACCCCCATTGTTATTGATATCTCTTATTGTTGTTGCTGAAACACCATAAACGATTTATAATGTGTTGTTAATAGTTATATTCCTTGTTTATGAGACCATTATGCTGGATTATGTAGAGAACAAAGGACTTATACAGATTCGATTATATGGATTGGGGAGAATGGTAAAAAGGTAGCTTGAAGGTACCGGATCCATATCCGACCAATCAGTGGCTACAAAAGGTGGAGGTAGGTGCTCCACCGAGTGCCATCCTAGTTGTTTGGAATCACATTGCCCGAACTTTTACATCATTTTTTCATTTCCTTATAGGAAAGAGGCTCATGGAAGAGCAAGGTAGAACCGACAGTGGGACAAAAATCAAGGGAATGAATGGACAGAAAAAAGAGGAGAGGGAGGAGGAAAGAAAGAACGCAGGGGGTGGAAAAGATGGATACAGAAGCAAGCTCTCAGGAAGGAAAAACTGGAAGTTTGGGGTTGAGGGTGGTTTAACGGGTGTAGAAAAGATCATGGTTTGGATGGGGGATGATCTGGGATGGTGGTGAACAACTGTCTGGAAAACCTAGAGGGAACAAAGAGATTGAAGAGAATGTGGAAGTTGGTTCTGGAGGAACGAATGAGTGAGTGGAGGTGAGCAGTGATTCTGGATTTTGGGAATTTCACCAGAAGTGGGTTTCAGGTGTACCACGTGCGATTGATTGCCTGACAAGTGCTCCTCGCCCTTCTTCACCCACCTTGTTCCTTATTCCTCCACCATCCCTTTTCACATTCATGGTTCCTCACTGGCAAAACAGCCATGGCATTTTTTAAACATATTTATGCTCATAATAGTTTGTTTGTTGCTTGATATTTACTTTTTTCTATTTTCTTGTTTCCTCTTGTTTTCTACTTTTTAAGCCTCTCAACAAATCCTGTTTGTCGTTACAGGTGTCGGACAGGATCATGTTCAAGGAAACCGCCTATTATCCTTTTGGGAATGCAAGGCCTCATCTCGCCTTTGATTTGCCATTCAAATCTGTATTCTTTTCTTTACTCAATCTTCAAACTTTCTTGATAACCGAGTACATGTTGTGAACAGTCAGGTAACAAATGGTGTCAGGAGTGGGATAGCAAGTACGTTCAACAGAGGATTTCCCAGAAAATAAACTTGTGTAATGCGACAAAAATCAACGGTAGTTTGGGATTTGTGTAGTTTGGGATTTGGTGATGTAATTCACGTTGTGCGTAGTGGTCGAAGACGTTGGGGGTAATGCAATTTGAAATCATGACTGTTAGAGAGACCTTTTAAAGATTCTTCTTCCTCTTCTTATTTCGAATGCAGCACGTGGCTATGAGTAGCATATCATTGGCTGAGAGTGCCCCTGTGCCCCCTTGAAGGTTGATGCAGGAATTAGGAATTTGTTTGGGGTGTGTCGGTGCTACGGAAGCCGTTTCTTGGCAAGGCTTATACTGGGTGGTTTGTCATTGCCTTCCCAGCAGTAGGCCTACTTCGGGCAGGAGTTTGTATTTTTTTTAATGTGCCAGTGATAGCTCTCCCACTCTTTGTGAAGGACATCCTGGCACCTTTGTCATCCACCAGGTAATGCTGGAAGATGGAACACCCAGTTTAACGTCTATCTGAGAAATGGCACACACCTTGATGACAGTTTTTACCTGGACCCAGATTCACACCCAGGCTGGACGGCTCAGAATTTTTAAGATGAAAGATCATTTACACAAATAATTAAATATTCACCACCCTGGTTTCATATGTAGCCTGGTGTTGGCTTAGCGGTTAGGGTGCCGGCTTGGGATCCTAGGATCCTGGGTTCCGAATCCCGGTCGATTGCTGAATTAATGCCAGGGGGGTTGACTCAGCCTGTCATCCTTCTGAGGTTGGCAAATTGAGTACCAGTTAACTGGTAATTAATTCCCTGTGTGTCGCAAAAGGTGACCAACAGGGTTGGCAGCAGGAAGGGCATCCGGCCATAAAACATTGTTTCAAAAAGGGGACCATGGTGCCCGAAAAAGGCCAACCCCCGCTCTGGCCTCTAAAGGTGGGGGTTTTTTTTCCTGGTTTCATATGTGATAATAGTTGAGGTGCAAGGATTTCATGGAAATGCATTTCAAGGGCCGTATACTTATTTGAACCCACAATGACAGGATGAGGAGGTTTATTGTTTTCCATGAAACAGGAAACAACATAAAATCTATTGAGGTCATGCGTTCAGGTACCATTCTCACCTGCACTCGATGTTCATCCGATTACAGTATTCCCGATTCAAATCAAATCATGGAACCCTCGAATGAAATGAATGTCTTAGGCCTGCATGCGATTTTTGCATTTGAAACGCAGGATGTTGAGGGGAACCTACCATTGATTAGTATTTTATAGCACTAAACTGAGGGGTCATCAAAAAAGTGGCAAAAGTTTAAAGGCCAAATGACCAGCCAGAGGGACATAAAGTGAATACATATCAGAAAAAGAAATGGATGAAAAACAATAAAATCTGTTAATTCAGGACAGTCTCCTCCTCCTCATCTTCCTTTTATAATGGGTGAGGTCCGATGGCACCAGGCTCCCGCCATGCCTTGGCCACAATACTCCTCCACTCCCCTCTGTCCTCCGCCAACTCTCTCAACTCTCCAACCATCCGCGCCTTCCTGATATCCCTCTTCACACAATCCGCCCATCTCAACCGTGGTACCTCTTCCTCCTACCTTGTTCCCTCAACCTGTCCGCTCTCTTTGCCATTCTCTCTTCCCCCATTTCACCAATCTCCCCATCAAGCTCATCTGCACACCGATCCCCTCCCTCAGTTCATCCATCCTCCTTCTATCCACCCTCTTCACTCCCACAATCCTCCTGACACAGTTGTTCTCGCAAACCTGCAGCCTCTGTTGTTGTGTCTCTGTTAGTGCCACCGTCTCCACCCCCGGTAAAAATGATGGGTTTCTGTGACTATGGTGCAGGTAAATAGCAAAAACAATAACAGGTAGCACATTTGACGACACATTTGATGACACACAATATATATTTTCTGTTTACAGAGGTCAAGACTAAAATAGTGAAATATTAGAGGGTGATCGGAAGCCATATTGATAACAAGGCATTGGGAAGCAGGTGAGCAAGAGTTATAACTGGATGAACAAGTTCAGATTGAGCAAAGCAAGTTTCCACGTATACAAAGGCAGGATGGTACAGAGATGGCACATTTACCTTTGAGCTGTCTGGTCTAGGTTCAAAACTGTTGGATTGGTGCTTGGTCGGCAAGGTGTTACATCACAACATTTTCTGTCTTGTGGATGGATATTAAGTTGGTGACCCATTTGCTAGCATTAGTTGGTGGACAACACGCAGGTTCCCGAGTTAGTGTTTTCCAACTTTTACCAACTTTGGTCGGAATCCCATCACTGGTTAACAAGTTATCGTGGTAACGTGATTTTTACCTAACATGACCCCTGACCTTTGGCCTTTGACCTCGTGACCCCAAAATCTAATCAGTTCATCTTTACCTCATTGTACATGCCTGCACCAAGTTTGACTAAGATCCTCTCAGCTGTTCTGAAGTTATCGCGGTAACGAAAACCTATCACGGATGGACGGACGGACGGACGGACAACCCGAAAACATAATCCCTCTGGTGACTTTGTTGGCGGAGGCATACAAAAACGCTTCTGTACACCGCCCTTGAGGCTCGGTTTGCAAGCCACCGTCTACAATTCCAATATAAGAGACATAATTATTCTTTTATTGAAAATAATGTTTGAGTTTGTTTCATCCTCAAAAATAGACCGGAGTGAACACAGATTTGTGTTAAAAGATTGGTCTTTAAAACCGACACTTATGAAGGGGACAGACATCTGTACAAACTCACATTGCGTTCAATATGGTAGATAACAACATAAAGGGATAGCTAGTGGAACGTTAGAAATGTAACATGTAGATGTGCAGAGTGTGGCCTGTTTGTGCCACATTTTAACAATTTCTCAAATGGTGATGATTTCTATTTTACAAGTCTTCTTCGTTCGGCATCTTTCTCGTCTTATTACGATCTCTTTGCTAAGAAGCTCCTCGGATCAATGCTGTATGAAACCAATCTCGGCGCCTAGTTATTTATGGGATTCCACCTTTCCCACAACAATGATTTCCAAGTATTAAGTATTCCCACGACGTACACATTGATGCATCGGCCTGCATCCAAAAAAACCGGAATAGCAGCTTATAGATGAGTCAGGATTCGAACCCAGACCAGACAACTCAAAGTTGAGTGTGCATGTATTTAAAGTTGCCCCTTCGTAGTCGAGGATAGCCATTCACACGTGACATGCGAACACCTGGATGCCTGAACTTGAGTAGTGTCACAGCTGCAGCCCACACAACAACAACAACAACAACAACAACAACAACAACAACAACACTCTAATAACCCGGTGTCAAGGAATATTTGAGAAGACCAAAGCACCTGCTACCCACATTTTAGGGCACGGGTTTGTTTCGGATACCAGTAATAACTTGGCTACTCTTCATCAACAGATATGTTTAAAGTGTCAGCTATTGTTAGCAGGTGGTGAGATGGGACACCCAACTTAGTCCACCCAAGAGTTGAGATGCACTGTGAGGCAACACCCTGCCTGTCGGCCATAAGGTACCAATCTGACAGTTTATAGTTGGATTGTGAATAAAACCCAGACAGGGTAGCCCAAATGTAATTGCACTCACTACCTTGTACCAGCAAACCGTCATCCATCTATTTACAATGGAGCAGATACGCATATATAACTATATAACTATATATGTATGTATATATATATATATATATATATATATATATATATATATATATATATATATGTCATATATACTATCAGGCACAGTGGGTTTATACTTTTTGAAAGAAATCTTATTGATCACAACGCATCATATTCCATATAATAATTGTGAGAAGGGTCCATTTTATTACTGAGAAGATGAAGGATGATGATTTGTAATACCGGCCACCACCGAAGGTGGTGATATTTCCGACATGTGCACACACAAACACGCACGCACGCACGCACACACACACACACACACACACACACACACACACACACAGCAATACGGAGTTGAGCCAATCGATATGCATATGGAATACGGTCTGGTGCGGCATGGATAAGGAGACAGCTTGGTCCATCGGGAGTTGTGGCTCCGTGCTGTGGGTGCTCCGTCCCTGCGCCTTGTATTTACTATTATTTTAAAAAACGATTCTGTACACCGCCCTTGAGGCTCGGTTTGCAAGCCACGGTCTACAATTCCGATAGAAGAAACAATTACTCTTTTATGGAAAATGTTTTTCCAGTTTGTTTTATCCTCAAAAATAGACCGTAGTGAACACACATTCATGTTAAAAGATTGTCATTTAAAACCTACCCTTATGAAGGGGACAGACATCTGTACAAACAAACACACAAACTGACATTGTGCTTTAAATGGTGGATATGGCAAAAATATCACCACCTATGGTGGTTGCCGGTATTACAAATCATTTTCCTTCATCTTGTGATATGTGGTATATGTTGTGATCAATAATATTTCTTTCAAAAATGTCAAAAATTATAAAGTGCTTTTCCAAGGGTGTGCAAGGGCAGCACATACCCCACCGAAGAGTAGGCGAGCTATCACTGGCACCGAGACAAATTACAAACTTCTGCATTAACTACTGTTGGGAAGACAATGGCAAATCACGGAGCGTAACACGAGCCAAGAAACTGATTCGCTGGAAGTTTCAGCTGGAAGGTGCATTCACTTGGTTGAGCTCGCCTGTAAACGTTTGTCTGCAATTCCTGCAAACATTCCAAGATTCCCATGTCAAGCTTTTCATTTTGCGCTTGACAATATTTAGAAAGCTCAAATACCGCAGGATTCTGGCTGCTGAACAGTTCACATGAGCACGCTGGTCCTCTCCAAGAGCCTTTCCTTGTATGACCGAAAATGGCGACGTTGCGTCAACAATTGCATTAAGTGACCTCCAGAGGTGTAGTCTTACAAAGAAAGTTTTAAAAAAGTTTTTGATCCTATTTCAAGAAGAAAACATTGAAAATATTTTTGTAATGGCTTTTAGATATTATTTTATTTAATTTTTAAAATTAAAATTATTTTCTTTTCTTTTCTTTTATACAAGATATTTTTAAATATTAAAATAGCTTTGATTAATCGTCATCGTTTTTCCATGTTGCTGCTTCTTTTTCCATGAGATATGATATGAATTTTGACGTTCTCTCTAATTGACAAGACGAGAATGGCACGACATGTTGATTGTACTGGAATTCGTTCTTCATCTCTTATAATTCCTGGGATAAAAAGGTCGAAACATCAAAAGGATCTCACGTCCAATGGTGAAATTCTCGATGAACCCTTCCGCTGTCCTTCCGAAGCATGGTTCGCTGCATTGCCCTGATTGCCTCTTGACAGGGGGTAGAAGGGCATGGTGTGTTAAATACATTAGTAAGGTAGTGACAGAGCAAAGGAAATCCTGCATCGCGTTCACATCCGAACACGAGGCGCACAACCTCGCGGACTAGTCAGGTTGTACACTACAACAATTAAGCACACAGGAAAGAGGTACACCATTCTGTACATGTGCAGCCAGACAAAATTATATATTTTTTTATTAAAAATAAATAAATTAAATACATAATTTTTTAATTATATATATTTTAAATTAAATTAAAATATATATATATTTTAAAAATTTTATAAACAAATTTATTCTGTACAACAACGTTTTCTGTACATATTGTACAGACAGAAAACCATTTGGGCTAATTTTTTAAAACAATAATTTTTGTGCCTTTATCTTAATTTTGTGCCTTTATGACTATGGCCAAATTGGTGCCTTTATCTTAATCATTTTATCGGTTTATTTCAGGGATTTTGGCTTTTGTTTTTGGTATTGCCCTTTTTTGTACACACAGGGGGTACGAAGCGCAAGCTTGCATCGAGGCAGAATTTATGGTACATAGGCCGACTACAAGAGGCAAGGCACATTATTGAGGAGGAGAAGGTGGTGGAGGAAGAGTAGTAGGAGGGAGGGAGGAAGGTAGAAATGGTTAGGAGAAACCAATATTGGTGGTGGAGGGTGTAATACATGGAGGTAGTAGGGCTCAATAAATGTGATAGAGTTATGTGGGAAAGTGTTGTTGTTGTTGTTGTCCTAGTATTGCCTTTATAATGGGTGAGGTCCAATGACACCAAGTCCCTGCCCTGCCTTGACGACGATGCTCCTCCACTCTCCTCTGTTCGCCGCCAACTCACTCTACTCTCCAACGACCTGCACCTCACTGATATCCCTCTTCACAGAATCCTCCCAGCTTAACTGCGGTCCACATCTTTTCCTCCTCCTACCTTCTTCGCTCAACATCTCCGCTCTCCTTGATATCCTCTCTTCCGTCATCCGCACGAAATGTCCAGCCCACAACCTCTTTCATCCTTTTATTCATTAGGCAGAATATTCTTTTAAATCGAAGCTCCCTCTCTAATTTATGAACTCAATGCCCACCATTAAAACTGAAAAATTAGAAACCCAATGCCTCACCATTGAAGGTAGTTGTGTTAAAACTGCCCCTGGTTCTACAGTTGAAAGTCTGCTCTGCAATCCAAGGGCAGGCTTAAGCCTGTTCTAAACGAGCAAATAATCTTTTATATAAATAGTTGCGGTTAGTTACTGGGAGGAACGACTGGCCACGGCTGCCTCCCTGGGTAAGAGAGACTATGGCCATTGAGTCCACTTGTATTTAGACTTGACAAAGTGGACTGAAAGGAACCCTATCCGGTGCTGGCACTTCCCATGGAGTTCATGGTATTGCTGTTCAGCCAGTTATGCATTGTCCACAACCTCTTCAAGTTGCACCTGTGCGTTGAAAGAGAAGCAAAAGACAATGAGAGCTGCAGAAAAGCCTATTTCGGTGTATAATGCTGGATAAATAGTTGAGATTCCTCCCAGGAAAGTGAAAGAGGTTGATGACATGGAGTTCATCAAAGGTGGTGAGAAAGATCTGCTGTTCACCATTCCATGCCTGTGTAATATGAAAATTCATGACTAAGATACATTTCTCAAAAATAATGTTGGCTAATGACCAACTTCAAATGTTCCAGCTACCAAGATGTCAATAGGCACACACGTTGATGCATCATCCGGCCTGCGAAATACCAAGGTGGCAGTTTATAGCTGGGGCAAGATTTGAACCCAGACAAGACAGCTCAAAGGCAACCCTGACTTCAAGTGATGATTTGGAATGAAGACTTGGCCATTATGTAGAGATCAGTGTTGGTGGCAAAGATTAGGGGTAGGGGTAGGAAATTAGTGAGTTTATGTCCTTGTTGTTTGACATTCCGCTCAGGGAATCCATGGAACAATTTTGGGGTGGAAACATATCATTGGTCATTCATTCGAAGGATGGGGTTGTTGCACCATGTTTATGTGGCTCTGTTCCTCCTCTGTTGTGACATACCGTACTATGCAAGGTTTAATTCACCAGAACTCAGGGCTCACTCAGCTGTGAGATTATTACAAGGGAAGTGTAAAATTAGTCCAATAATTACAACTCGATGAGAATAACTTTATGAATACTGTATATTATGAGGGTATACCGTGGCTGTATATTATGAGGGTATATAGAGGACTTTATGAAAGCTCCTACCTACCTTACAACATCCGCTGGTACCCCAAAACGTTCCACAGAAGATTTGGTGGGGCTAGCCCCAAAACTGAGGGAGTAGTTTGGGGATGGATGAACGGACAGACAGACACTCCTGTTTTGTTTTATTTTATATATATATATTGTTACAGACGTGGCTTAGATGTTATTTACCGAGCGGTTTGGTATGACCACGTCTGCACAAGTTACCCGATTATACCCGAACGTTGACTAATCGCGCTACGCTAGATCAATGAAGGAAAAGACACACGGCTGGGATTAAAATGACGCGACACCAGGGATACGGTTCTCAAGACCTCCGGAGGAGGTTATATTGTTACGGAAGGTTAGATTACAACTACAAGAGGGACAGCATAGTAAGATAAGCACTTAGACACACTCTTATATTATTCCCAACAGACGACAGATAAACGGGACAAAAGGCTGACTCACACGGGGTTTGATGGCTAGGAAAGGCAGGATCGATGGCTCCAGGTGCACCTGGGCTCAAAGGTCAGAATCGACTCGGTCCGGTCCAGAGATGCGGGGAGGTATTCAGCGCTCGTACGTGGCAACTTCTCTCTCCAGGCTGGGGGCGCATCTCCCCTCACATCCGGTGAGTCGCTTCGTATCTCCGGCGGGGAGTGACACGCCCTCGGCTCGTTAGCTCCGCCCCAGATGGAATCGGCACGTCGCCTCTCATTGGGTGCGTGCGGGGGGGGGGGTTACCGGCTCCGCCCTTGACGGGGGACTGACAAGGAGCCCCTTCGTGGTAACCCCGTGGAGCGCATGGTCCGGCGCGCATTGTCAATGGCGGTTATCCGAGCCGGTGTGATGACGCACACTCCCCCGCGCAGCGTCGTTGTTGTTGTAATTGTTGTTGTAGTTGTAGTTGTAGTTGTTGTTGTTGTTGTTGTTGTTGTTTGGGGAAGAAGATGGAAGGAGGTATGGGAAAGGTCCTAAACTCACTACTGGTGCCATATAATCACATTCTGGTGCAACGAAGAGTCAGAATTAATGGAAACGAGTCCTTAACTGACATAGACTAAGAATAACTAGCAAGATGTCCGAAAGTTGTCTACGTGTGATGCGGTGGACCTGGGCACGACATTTAATGGGGGAAAAAGGGGAAGGTCGGCTCTACTGATTGTTGTTTACAGACAATGGGACTAGGGAATGGGGGATTGGGGATAGTTGGGGAGTATTGGGGAAATAGGGGAATATTTACAAGCGGATATGGAGGCCAAATTCCATATTCGCAACATTGCACCCTTCTCTACCCTCGGGGCGTCCCGACCCGATAAATTTTTACCTACTTTAGTGTGGCACGCAATGTAGTTCCCTCTACTATTAACTCTACCCTGAGTGCGACAGTTTTACAGATATTCACAAATGAGTAAATATGTCCCCCTGCGACGTTGCACCCTTCTCCTCACAGAAACACACCCACAGGATAACCGAATCCGGAAAGAATCCTCAAACTAAACATACAGCCGGTAGGGAGCATTATTTACACAAGACTACGCTGATATTTACACTACGATCCAGGACCTGTTTTTGGAGGAACACATGCAGATGTTATGCATAGAGAGAGCACGCATGCTAGCATCGATACACCAACCCATGAGTGCTCTGTGGCCTACGGCCTTTAATAATGTGCAGAGCACCCCTTCCAAGCATCAAGCACCACCCCATCACACAGTGAGCACCATCCGGTGCACCAATAAAGTGTCTATAAATCACCGGTGGTGTCGCAGCCGGCCGATGTTCTGCCGCTGGTCTTGCCTTCGTGTGGTGCACTTGGCCTTCTTGCCTCTTTCAAAAAAATAAAGAAAGGCGCCAACCGCGTCCATTTCTATATTGTGGCCTTCAGTGGTGTCAACTAAAAGTGGTTCACCTGCATGGCATAGGTGCCACGTTGACCCATAGGTCCATCCACGGGTGGTGCTTGGCCGCAAAAGAGCTGCGGTCCATGGTGGGTGGCCACAAACATTGCGGTCCATATGGTGTATCGATCCAAGTAGCAAGCAGCGAAAGTGCAGGCCCACAACTGCGTAGCCAGCACCTCTCTCTCCTCTCTCTCTACCCCAAAGCCAGATCCTCGGAGGTGGGAGACAAAAGAAAAGACAAGTGAGTAAGGTGGTAAGGGCGCAAAAGTGCACGCAATGTAAGATGATGCACACTGGGGGCACATGGGAACCAGGTGAGACAGGTACGTTTCTATCGTACGCCCCCCCCCCCCAACCAGGTAACCTACATGGCCCCTCCCTTACCCCTTACTGTATCCACACAACACAACACTACCCATAAACATCTACTTTACAAATCAACAAACATCCCTACTGTCTTCCCCGTTCCTCCCATAAACCAAATTCGTCTTCTCTCCCTCCTAACCAATCAAATTTGCCATTTTCAACTTTCATCAAAATTTGCCATCTCCAACTCAACATCATAATTTGCCATCACCAATTCATCATCAGTCCCTCCTAAGGAGGGAGAGATGGAATCACCCCAATGTCTCATCCACGTCGTGATGCGTCTCACAATCCACACAGCAATTTCATTTCCTGCAACAAAACAAAGAAAACACAGGTGTGGAGTCATCATCATCACCACAGGTAAGTGGCTGCGTATGGTGCGACAGGTTCATCAATCCTAACTATTTCCTAAATGACTTTAACAACTTTACACTACCCGGGGTCTTTCTCCGGCCAAACCATTGGCCCTCTTACACTATGGGTTCTAAAAACCAATTCCCATTGGCCAGACTGTGGTGCTTTTCAATTTGGGGTCTCACTCCCCCGATTCATCTCCCGGTGCCCTCGCACAATTTCTGGGCTGTGGCGTGTACCTCTCCCAGTGGGTCTACCCACCTGCACACCTCCACCACTGCAGTTGCCTCCGAGCTTACCTGCTCCTTACCCTAACCTAACTACCTGGGGAAGGCCCTCTGGCGCTCTCCCCACTCGGTGCCCTCTCTGGCACTGGCTGCCCGATCCACACCCGGGATCCTCAGGCACCCACTCACAACTACCGGCTCCCAGAGCCCACCTGCGGCCTCACCTGGCCGACATCCTCACAGTGGTGGAGTGCCCAACCAACTACACACACTAACAGGCTACACGCCCAGCCATTTCCACAACACTAATGCACCCATCCACAACACCATTCTGCCACCGCACCACAAATGCCAATATCCAACCACAATTTACCTGTACCCTCTACCTAACACTTACACTACCCGCCCCGGGTACTCGTGAAAAGGGTCCACTCTTCCCCCATCCACACCTTCGCACCATGCACACCACTCCGTACCACTTACTCCAACTCTCCCCACACACCTGTACTTGCACACCTGTGCTCTCACACCTGGTGCCACCTGCACCCTTCTCTCCCCAAGCGCATTCGCGCTGATCCACACACTCACTACTCATACACTGCTCCACACACCTGTCCAGTTGCACACCTGTGCAATCACACCTGTTCCATTCTCACCTGTTCAATCCTCACACACACGGCATCATCTCAGCTAACTACTCCCCTCTGAAACTTGCGCTTCCCAGTCGTCCCTTTAAACTATTGCGCTCCCTCGTCATTATCATCCACACTAATCTACCTGCGTCCCCACTACAGGTATCAGTCACTAACTAAACTTAACGTTACCTACTGTCATCTTCGCTAGATCCCTATCAATATAACCTAACCCACCCGGGCTAGTTTTCACTGCCATACACCCCATAAACTATTGCTCCTTTGCCCCACCATGGGAAGGGTGGCAGGGATGCCACCCTTACCCACCGGGCCTATCGCTCCTACCAATTTTGCACATCAAATTTCAACAAATTAAAAATTTGCCAATCACTACCCATCATCTGCCAATCACTACTGCCAATCCTTTGCCAATCATCAAATTTTGTTTTTCTCTAATTTTGGGTCCAAAACACTAACCTCATCACCCAGTCTACTCACGAATGCCTCTCGGTGCGCCAACTCCTATCCAAAGCCCGGCTTCGTAAAGCCAAGCCATGAATGCGGGTTGTTCTGTGCCAGCGGCTGGATACGTCCCGCATTCGGTGCAGGGAAGGAGGTTTACCCGGGCCGAGATCCCACGCACCATCTCGGCACGGAGCCATCCCATGGCTCGATCTCGACCTGCCGGAATGCCTCAACAAAAAGTGGTCGCCATGACGACCCTTTCTATCGGGCTGCCCGCTCCGCCTCGTGGAGCACGGACGCGGCCGTTCAAAGCGAGGCCCAGCACGCACCGAGGGCCCGATTCGGCTATAAGTCGTTCTAAACTCTACCCCGTCTAACGTCGATGCTTCACCTGGGCGCTTACACCCCGCAGCCCGTTCCTTGCTCACACATCCAGCCGTGCCCATGCTCCTCGTACCTTTCCTTACACACCCAGGTACCCTCATTCCACTCACAGCCTTGGTCACACACCTGACCACCGAACACTGTGGCACACATTCGTTGCTCGCACACCTCACCAATACACCGCTTCGCGCCCCCTCCTCGGTCACCTCCTCTGTGACAATCACAGGTGTGCCCTCATTCGCACACCCAACCACGTGCCTCACCACCAACTCCAGCGTGCATTCCCACTCACGCTCTACCATTCCAGGTGTGCATCCTTCCATCCCAGGTGTACATCCTCGCTCACCTGTCACAACCAACTCACTCTCCTTGTCACTCGTACTACTCTCACCACCATTCTTGACAGCGCACTCACCCTTACTCTTGAGAGCGCACTCTTTCCTCATACACCTGTCCGTCACACACCTTTCTCGCGCACACTCTCCCGTCACACCCTCTGTAACACTCACCACAGGCATGCATTCTTCCTTGCCTTTGACAGCGCACTCTCTCCCCATGCACCTGTCCGTCACACACCTCTCTCGTGCACACTCTTGCGCACACTCTCCCTTCACACCCTCTGTAACACTCACCACACCACGCTTCCATGTGCTCCCTCGCACACGCGCTACGACCGACTCACTCTCGCCAGCACCCTCACTCCTTGGCACGCACTTTTTCCTCACACACCCCAGAGTCGGACTTTCTCGCACACCTCCTCTTTCGCACACCAGACCTGTCGCACTCTTCACCAACGGCCTCTCACGAACACCCGGGTCCATCTCGACCCCCAAGCTTCTTAAATCCCCTGGCGCATCATACGCACGACCATATTGGTCACCACTTACACCGGGTCCTCTTCCTCTTCGCTTCTCCTCCATCACCTGCGAATCCCTCATCCGGTTAATGAGCACATCATCACGATCCAAACACAGACTTTGGACCAATTCTTTTATCTCCTCTTTTATCTCTTTCTTATCCCCTCTCCGTCGCTTCTTAATTTCGCTCATCCCTTCTTCCACTTCTTCTAATTTGTGCTTCACCTCTTTTATTCCCCGGTACGTCTCCTCAAGCTCATCCTCTAAGGCTACCTTGACCGTTTCCAGGTGCGTCCTCACCTGCCGGTCCTTCGTCTCCATTACCTCTATCACCTCGTCCAACCTCGTTGTCAGTCCCTCACGTACCATCTGACATTCCCTCTTTGTCGCTATCAAGTCGTTTTTTATGTCGTTTTGTGTCGCTTTTAAACCTCCTAATACCGCAGTGTTCCTTTGAACCTGCTCCACTAACTCCGTTTGTCCCACCGTCAGCTGCTCCACCTCCTGCGTCAGGTCCTCTATGCCCCCTTGTAACTTTACAGTCCCCTTTCTCACCTCCTTCTCCATGCGCTCCTTACAGTGCCTCACCTCCTCGCGCACTCCTCCGACCTCCTCACTCACTCCTCTTCTGATCTCCTCTCCCATCACTTGCATCTCCTGCCCAGATGCCACCCTCATCTGCTCCATTTCCTCCCTGTGAGCATCCAGTTTGGTTTCTACCCCCATTCTGACCCCCTCTATCTGCTGCCCCATTTGGTTAACTTCCCTTTCCGCTTGGTCCCTCATGTCCCTCAATTTGCCTTCCATGGTGTTTTCTAACCCCTCTAACCCTTTTTTCATCCCTTCCATTTGATTCTCTTGAGCGGCCATTCTGTTTTCTACCCCCGTTAACCCCTCCTGTATTTCCCCTAACCTATTGTCTAATCCCTCTATTCTACTCCCTAACCCTCCGATCTGGGCCCCCATGTCCTCCCTCAATTTCTCGCTATTGGACCCCATCTTTTGTTCTAACCGTTCGCTATTCTGGGCCATAAGGGCCTTCATTTGTATGAAAAACAAGTTCCAATCCACCGGGGGCGCTGCCACGGTCGCGGGCGCGGTGACCAGCGAGGCGCCATTTTGTGCGTTTGCTACCCTCGCTGCTTCGCTCTCCTCGCGTCCCTCAATTTGGTCCTGGACCGACCCTGCCTCACTCTCCCCTACCGGACCCCAGCTGTCTTGATCCGCCATAGTGCGACTTTCAAAATTCGGGTTTTTATTTTCGTATAAGAAAATCAAATTTCGCCGTTATAATTTCGCGCGGGAAACGCGCTCCGAATCGATTCTAATTGTTACAAATTTGGGCCTAATAAATTTAGTCCCGGGTCCGAATTCCACTCCTCGACACCAATTGTTACAGACGTGGCTTAGATGTTATTTACCGAGCGGTTTGGTATGACCACGTCTGCACAAGTTACCCGATTATACCCGAACGTTGACTAATCGCGCTACGCTAGATCAATGAAGGAAAAGACACACGGCTGGGATTAAAATGACGCGACACCAGGGATACGGTTCTCAAGACCTCCGGAGGAGGTTATATTGTTACGGAAGGTTAGATTACAACTACAAGAGGGACAGCATAGTAAGATAAGCACTTAGACACACTCTTATATTATTCCCAACAGACGACAGATAAACGGGACAAAAGGCTGACTCACACGGGGTTTGATGGCTAGGAAAGGCAGGATCGATGGCTCCAGGTGCACCTGGGCTCAAAGGTCAGAATCGACTCGGTCCGGTCCAGAGATGCGGGGAGGTATTCAGCGCTCGTACGTGGCAACTTCTCTCTCCAGGCTGGGGGCGCATCTCCCCTCACATCCGGTGAGTCGCTTCGTATCTCCGGCGGGGAGTGACACGCCCTCGGCTCGTTAGCTCCGCCCCAGATGGAATCGGCACGTCGCCTCTCATTGGGTGCGTGCGGGGGGGGGGTTACCGGCTCCGCCCTTGACGGGGGACTGACAAGGAGCCCCTTCGTGGTAACCCCGTGGAGCGCATGGTCCGGCGCGCATTGTCAATGGCGGCTAACCGAGCCGGTGTGATGACGCACACTCCCCCGCGCAGCGTCGTTGTTGTTGTAATTGTTGTTGTAGTTGTAGTTGTAGTTGTTGTTGTTGTTGTTGTTTGGGGAAGAAGATGGAAGGAGGTATGGGAAAGGTCCTAAACTCACTACTGGTGCCATATAATCACATTCTGGTGCAACGAAGAGTCAGAATTAATGGAAACGAGTCCTTAACTGACATAGACAAAGAATAACTAGCAAGATGTCCGAAAGTTGTCTACGTGTGATGCGGTGGACCTGGGCACGACATTTAATGGGGGAAAAAGGGGAAGGTCGGCTCTACTGATTGTTGTTTACAGACAATGGGACTAGGGAATGGGGGATTGGGGATAGTTGGGGAGTATTGGGGAAATAGGGGAATATTTACAAGCGGATATGGAGGCCAAATTCCATATTCGCAACAATATATTGTTACAGATCGCAGTTTAGATGTTACGATGGGCCGAGCGGATGGTCCAACTGCGACCGTTACAGGATCCCCAATTGGCCCGATTCCACCCGACGTTGACCAGATCGCCCCACAGATATTCAATCGGGAAACCTCTAAAGCGACCGAAAGAGAAGGAAAAGAGAAGAAGACAGGGTACGGAGGAAGAACAGATTTATTATACACACACAAGCAAAAAGAAAGAGCGACCAAAATTATTTACAGCAATGGATGGAAGAAGCAGTCACACAGTGCATCGTTAGCTTAAACTATTCAATTTACTTAACCCCAGGACAACGAGTAGGACAGACGACGTTCATACTTACACGGGGGATATTGCAGGCAGGTATGGCTTGAGGTGGATTGCTGGAGAGGGAGGCAGGGTCGGAGGCAGCAGCTCTCAATTCCTCGCGTTTTTGGCGGGAAAGCCCTCCGTCGCGTATCCGCTGCCGATGCTCTAGACGTCACACGCTGGCTCGGTCACACCTGCTCCTCTCCTTCTGGTGGAGCCGTCTCCCTCCTTTCAGCGCGTCTCTCCAAAGCTGGTTTCCTCTCCGAGTACCTCTCCTCTTTGGCTTGGAGCGTCTCGCATCTCACCGCTCACCGCTCCTCTCATATGTCACCTCTTCGCTCATCTCTTGAAGCAGTCCCTTCCAGTCGCTTTTATCACTCGGGGCCGAATCAAGCTGCCGGCTGCGAGGGCACGCCTACCGGGTCGCTCACCGCGGTGCTGATTGGCTGTTAGGGCTGTCCGATTTCCCCCTTTGATCATGACGACGTGCCACGCCTGTGAGTTGGCGGCTCCTACCCCCCTCTTCTCCAAGATTAGCACATGGGCAATGGCGGCTTGCGAGATTGAACACCACTCGCACCGCTTTTGAAAGGAACTTTGGAGAGCGGAGATGATTGGGGAAATTGAAAGGGCCTACGCTTATTTCGTTTGATACAATGCAGAGTCAATCTAGTGGGAAACACATATTTAGCCTACATGGAATAAGGAAATACACTATTTAAAAAGATATATCGTGGCCTGTGTGTAAGTTTCATGGAATTAACTAGGAGGACGGCTGCGACCATTATTTACATTACGAGGGTGTTACACACCACAAAACCATACTTTTCACATTCGTTACACTTCCCCCAAAATTGTTACACTTCTCAAAAAACCGTTACACTTCTCAGATTCGTTACACTTCTCAAAACCGTTACAATATATTTACAGTGCATTCAGAAAGTATTCCGACCCTTTCACTTTTTTCACATTTTGTTATGTTGCAGACTTATGCTGAAATCGTTTAAATTCATTTTTTCCCTCATCAATCTACACTCAATACCCCATAATGACAAAGAGAAAACAGGATTTTAGAAAGTTTTGCAGATTTCTTAAAAAGAAAAAACTGAAATATCACATTGACATAACTATTCATACCCTTTACTATGACAATTGAAATTTAGCTCAGGTGCCTCCCATTTGCCTTGATCATCTTTGAGATGTTTCTACACTTTGATTGGAGTCCACCTGTGGTAAATTCAATTGATTGGACATGATTTGGAAAGGCACACACCTGTCCATATGAGGTCTCACAGCTGACAATGCATATCAGAGCAAAAACCAAGCCATGAGGTCGAAGGAACTGCCTGCAGAGCTCAGAGACAGGATTGTGTCGAGGCACAGATCTGGGGAAGCCTACAAAAACATTTCTGCTGCATTGAAGGTTCCCAAGAGCACAGTGGCCTCCATAATTCTTAAATGGAAGAAGTTTGGAACAACTGTTACGGATTCGGCACTTCCGTGGTTGTGGTTTTCATCCACTTGAGACATTTCTGGTTCTAGGTATTATGGTTATTGTTGTTTAAGGGAAATGGTTACTGTGGTTAAAAGGTTAAAAGCGCTCATGGTAAAAAAAGAGACAGGAAGCCGGATGGAGAACTGGAAGACGACGAGAGAGAAGAGGAGGAAGAAGGCGTAAGGGAAAAAGTGGAAGAAGACGCGTGTCTTGAAGCTCCGTAGCGAGCGTGATCAAACGAAAGCCGTGAGTAACCTTTGAGTCTCCTTGAAAGGACTTTCCTGCGATAGGTGTTATCGCTGAAGTATTGAGAAACCTGCGTAGTCAGGTATAGGCGTTGAGGTTCCGGAGAATCCTCGCCTAGGCACTTCGACTCCAGTAAGAGCCGTCGGCCATTTTGGCACCGCGCGCTGCGTTCACCGAAAAAGGTTTTGCTACGCGTCAGCTTTTCTCACCCTCCGGTCGTCTGCCGGGGATGTGTTTGCGCGAAAGCGGCGTTTGATGAATACGTTGCGGTTCGCTCATTGAAATGCGAACGTGCACGTCTGGATCGCGCCTTTGGGATATCCCTTTCCGCCGCCAGTTTGATGTTGGTTTGGACCATGTGACTGGCCACGCTTTGCCTACGCCTCGTTACTCGCCTCATCGCCTCTTCGCCTCATCGCCTCTTCACCGGGATCACCTTTGAGTTATAGAGACATTGAGGAGGGTTCTTTTCCAGTCACTGGGAGGGCGCAGTAAGTGATTTTATTTTAGCGGATGATACCATCTTAAGATATATTGAGTGCATTTTGATTGCTATTGGTTGTACCTTTATTATTGTGTGTGATTTTTAATACAACATCTGTTCGTTTATGATCCTTGGTGTGGTTTCACTATTGATTACTGACATAGAATAACATATTTTTCTGCCATGGCTCCTCTCGGGGTTCGGAGGTATACCGAGACCAGGAGGTCGGGGAGGAACACGTAACACAACCAGGACTCTTCCTAGAGCTGGCCGCCTGGCCAAACTGAGCAATCGGGGGAGAAGGACCTTGGTAAGAGAGGTGACCAATAACCCGATGGTCACTCTGGCTGAGCTCCAGAGATCCTGTGTGGAGATGGGAGAAACTTCCAGGAGGACAACCATCACTGCAACACTCCACCGATCTGGGCTTTATTGCAGAGTGGCAAGACCGATAAAGATAAAGACCGATAAAGATAAAGTCAAGTGCCGATAAAGACCGGTCTCGGACGGATTGCCAATCGAGCTTACACTCCGAGGCATTCAGTCAAAAATGGCGGTGGTCTATACACGTGAGGGAAAGGAGCATGACGAACTAACCTGGACGGTTTCCACCAGACGTCTTTGCACCTGCGACAATCAACTCAAACCGACACGGTTTCAAATGTACAAAAACACCGGCTTTATTGAAGAAATGCCGGTAACCCAATAATGCACGACAAAACTAAAGTTCCTAAATGGAGCGCCCCTCACAGACTCATATACAGACAAAGGGAACAATAAAAGTGAAAATAAACATGTGTAATTGTGACTTAGCTCTGGTCCCCTTGATCGTCTGGGATCGTCACAGGCCCTCCGTCCTCGCACGGAAAACCCCCACAGGCCCAGAACGCGCAGTTTGTATGCGGGATACAGGCCTCTGTGTGCAGTCCGCTCATTCCTGGCTCCGTGCGCAAAGCAAGCAGGCCGCGCCCGTTCGGTCACTCCAGCCGCGCTCGTCCTCCCGATCGTTGAGACCTCCAATGTCCCTGGCGCAAGAGCTTATCGGCGACCGTTCACTTCCAGATCCATAAACAGAGAGAGAAAATGTCGGCCCTCCATCCTCCTTTGTACTCAAGGCTCTGACGTCATCCGACGCCACCTGTGCCTGCTCCAACCAGCAAGTCCATCTCCTCATTCCATGACTGTCCTAACCAATCACTGCTCATTGAGCATGGCCTCACAGACCTCCTGTGCCTTTGTGATCACCAGGTCGGTGGTATCATTGGTGGTGCTCAATGTCCTGCTTCCGGTTACTTTTATTTAGTGTGATAATGCGTGCTGGTTGTCTGGCTATGTGTGTGTGTGTTGCATTGTCATAAGGAACAGAGGGGTATTAACAGAGGCAATTACATACAGAGGATTAATTACCCATAATCCCTAACTAATTAACATAACCCCACCCCTCGTGATGGGAGCAATTACACACTTACATGACATACGGTCTAACGGATTCCCCACTTATGATACATGGGGTTTCTTCTTCTTCATCGTGACATATGGAGCATGGTAATCTATGCAATTCTACCTGGCTCTAAGGTAATCATTGCGTACCCCCCACAAACGTAACAATATATATATACAGTCATGTGAAAAAGTAAGTACACCCCATGTAAAGTTTTGACTTTTTCAACATATTTCAACATACAGCTATTTGATCTTCATTTCAACAATATTGACAGATAAAGGTGATATAATATAACAAATATCATGAAACATTTACATTTTGTAGTACATTGTATAATTTAAATAAACATAAATGCAAATTTCGCATGTGGAAAAAGTCAGTACACCCCTACATTTATCATTACTTCAAATACCTAAAATTAGAATCAGGTGCACCAGCTCAGGTGCAAATGATTAGAACATCATTAGAGAGGATCTTGGAGGAACCTGTCTTATTTAAACCTCAGACATTTAGTTTGGTTTGCTCTTTGTTGTTGAAGTGTGTGGCGTCACCATGCCTAGATCAAAAGAATATCTGATCTCCAAACAATTTGAAATCAATCATTCGACTGTCCAGAAGATCATCTACAAGTGGAGAAGATTCCAAACAATAATATTGCCAACTTGTTCAGGCCAGGCCGCCCCAGCAAGTTCAGCCCGAGAGCAGACCGCAAGATGCTGAAAGAAGTCTCTAAGAACCCCAGAATGTCATCACGGGACCTGCAGGTAGCTCTTGCCACTGTTGATGTCAAAGTGCACGAGTCTACCATTAGAAAGAGGCTGCACAAATTTGATCTACATGGGAGGTGTGCCAGGAGGAAACCTTTGCTGTCCAGAAAGAACATCAGGGCAAGACTAAAGTTTGCCAATGAACACCTCGGCAAAGACCAGCACTTCTGGAACAATGTGCTCTGGACAGATGAGTCAAAGGTAGAGCTATTTGGCCACAGTACCAGAAGACATGTTTGGCGAAAATCAAAGACAGCATTTGACCACAAGAACCTGATACCAACTGTAAAGCATGGTGGTGGAAATATTATGGTTTGGGGCAGCATTGCTGCATCAGGGCCTGGGCAGCTCACCATCATAGAATCCACTATGAATTCCTCATTGTACCAGAGGGTGCTTGAGGATAATGTGAGGCCATCTGTCGGAGAAGTTGAAGCTCAACCGAAGGTGGCCCTTGCAACATGACAATGACCCTAAACATACCAGTAAATCCACCAAGGAATGGCTGAAAAGAAAGAAATGGAGGGTTCTGGAATGGCCAAGTCAAAGCCCGGATATAAATCCCATCGAGATGTTGTGGGCGGATTTGAAACGAGCTGTGCATGCAAGAAACCCCTCAAACATCGCACAGCTGAAAGAATTCTGCATGAAGGAGTGGGCAAAAATTTCTCCCAGTCGATGTCAGAGACTGGTAGACAGTTATAAGAAATGCCTACTTGAGGTTGTTTCTGTCAAAGGGGGCAATACCACCTATTAGAGCCAAGGGTTTACTTGCTTTTTCCACATGCGAAATTTGCATTTATGTTTATTAAAATTATACAATGGACTACAAAATGTAAATGTTTCATGATATTTGTTATATTATATCACCTTTATCTATCAATATTGTTGAAATGAAGATCAAATAGCTGTATGTTGAAATATGTTGAAAAAGTCAAAACTTCACATGGGGTGTACTTACTTTTTCACATGACTGTATATATATATATATATATATATATATATATATATATATATATATATATATTGATATGAAGAAAGTGCCCTGATGTCTAATTACAATCCAAATGGAGAGAAGGCCACTCCATCTTGGATTGTTAACGGCATTCGTGCACACTTTGGGTCTTGCGAGAGTTTTGGCCTGCACTGTTCCAGACAATGCTTTTCACACACTTTTATTTAACTTTATCTGAACTTTGTTTGTTTGTCCCGTTTCAATTCTTTGAGCCATTCGTTTTCTAGGTTCCATACGTCCTAAAAAGCTGAAATTTGGCCCACTGTCCTCTTTTCTGGTACATTTTCATCTATCATTTTCATTTATCAATATATATATTTTTTAATAATAAAAAAAACGTTTAAAACTTAAAACAAAAAGTGTGTAGCCCTAAAACATGTTTTTTCGTTTACTTGTTATCCCATTAACAACTACAATTATTCCCGCGTTAATTTGGGGTTAGCTTGGGGAGGTTTTAGGCCCATGAAGTCTTTCACGAACTGGCTGGCCAGGCCTGGCGTTCGACAAAATGGTTCGGACAGGAATTTTGAATATGTTCAGGGTTCCGGTGATGGCTATTCCTCACGCAGGACCCTGTGGGATCTTTAACATCCACCCACTAATGCCGAAAGAGTGTTCGAATCCAGGCTAGACAGCTTTGAGGTGAGTTTGCCTACCTCTCGGGTCTAGGCCATCCTAATCTTGATAATGCTACATGTGTAAGATGTTAGTTTTTGGTGATTTTGGAGGCCCTCGTGTATCGTACTGTGTCCTGGTTCTTTGTGCAATCATTGTTTTTTCGCTGTTAAACTGGTAGTGCAGCTCTGAGGCTGCCCACTTGCACAAATCTAGTGCGTAGTTTTTCTGCAATCTTGAAATAGCTGGCAATTGTTAAACGAATGGCGATGTGGAAGTGAAAGCTTGGAGCCCGAGCACTTCCATTAAAACTTCCATCTGGAAAAGCTGACCCACTTCCTGAACTGTACAGATAGGCAGGAGTTGCCTGTAGGCACAAAGCAAAGCTCCAGCACTTTCAGATCGAGATAATAATCCGAAAAATGTAATAGACTTATCACCTCCCTTCCTCCCGTGACGTCAAATAGCAATGCTTTTTGCGATGATGTAATGGCACAGAGAGCGGAAAGGCGTGTAGACGTGAGAGGCAAGGGTGGGACTATTTGAGGTGTTGATATGAACGTGGTGGCAGCAGGATAAGTGCCCAGAGAGGCCACGTGGTATAAAAGTTTTTTTTTTTTTTTTGTATACAAGATCGAGGCTCGTGGAAGAGCTAACATTAATCACCAAAAAAAAAAAAAAACCTACACACAAAACATACAATAAAGCGAGCGGGAGACAATATGGGGAGAGAGAGGGAATCACACAAACACAACAGCAGAGAACAGGGACATCGGGAGATCTGTGGGAGGGAGAGGGCTTGGGGGGAGGACGCATGGGAAGGGGGGCGGAGGGGGGGAAGAGAGGTATAAAACACATGGACACTGCTAGGAATTCCAGGAAAGAAGTCGGTATTTCAAAAAAGTGGATCTGGGGTGAATTAACGGGGGGTAGAAAAGATCAAGGTTTTGGATGGGGGAATGATGTGCCAAGAATGAACTTCCGCTTCAATGGAGTTCAGATATTGAACTGTGGAGTACTTTATACATCCTGTCTTCAATTCTGCTTACCTCACAGAAGCCACTTGGAGACCCGTATGTCAACCTCTGATCATGCAGTGTGTCCGGCTTATAATCCTGTTGTGGAAGAGCCACGCAGGGTCTTCGCTGCTTCACCATCTTGTACGAGTGCTGTGTATCGTGTGGGAAGCAGGACGTCCCCAGCATGGCACACTAAAGGGGTATAAGTAATTCCCACATGGAGCAAGTGCATTATACATAGCCCTGAGGATATGCCACAGGAAGCATCTTTAGAAAGTGAGAGAATCCTTCTTGTACCGCACGTACCCCCTTTTCCTGCTAATGAAGACCATATTCTTCCCCTGCTTTCTAGTCTCTGAACTCCCCAAAAGAACATGCATTGCTTGAGCTCTACTTTACAACTCCCAGTGTCGACCTGCACTCCCTACCTCAAACTACCAGGTACAAAGGACCTTCTCAAATCCAGAAGCAATGTTCCGTTTGCGTGGTCCTTAATGATTCATGGTGAGCAGCATCTTGGGTGTGTTCATGTACAACTTGGATTGATACCTCCGGCGTTACGTTTTCACCCCTGTCTGTTTGTTCGTCTGTTACTTGGGAAAAGCGAAGATTTTTCCAGTATATTGGTTGCTCGCGTGTGTTATTCTTCTGTTTGTCTGCCTGTCTGTCTGTCTCTCTGTCTGTCTGTATGTATGTCAATCGCCTACAGGGCACAATTTTAACTAATCTTCACCAAACTTCAACAAATGTTGGTGTTTGTCATAAGGAAGAAGCCTATTGATTTTGAGGTCAAAGGGTCAAAAGGTCAACATAGGCCAAAGGTCAACAACTTTGTCAAGTTTCTAAAATCCTGAATTTTCATCCAATTGACTTGAAATTTTAAGAGGATTTGCACATTTGGTCACTGAATTCAACCACCAATTATTTTTGAGTCAACATCGACCAAAAGGTCAACATAAGCCATATTTCTAAAATTGTCAATTTTCTTCCAATTGACTTGAAATTTTTATAGGATTTGCACATTTGGTCTTTGGATTCAACCAACAATTATTTTTAAGGCCAAATTTCTTCGAGAGATTTCCCAAGTATCGTGCTCTGCACGTCTTTCTTGTTTGTTTATTTGTCTGTCTGTGAACATGATATCTCAAAAAGTTATGGACGGATTCGGCCGAAACTTGGTGGACAGGTTGGGTTTGTGACAAGGATGAATCGATTCAATTTTGGTGAAGATCCGAATCCAGATCTGGATACGAGAATTTTTTTAACTTCCTCAGCGATTCTTCATCATTCTTCTTCCAGCGAATCTTCACCATGGGGAACAAAACGACATATGGGATGATATTTCAAAAAGTTGTGGACGTCTTATGACAAGGCTTGCTGGATGAGTTGAGGTCAAAAGGTCACAAGGTCAACATAGGCCAAAGGTCAACAACTTTGTCAAGTTTCTAAAATCCTCAATTTTCATCCAATTGACTTGAAATTTTAAGAGGATTTGCACATTTGGTCACTGAATTCAACCACCAATTATTTTTGAGATCAACATAGGCCAAAAGGTCAACACAAGCTGATTCAATTTTGATGTCCAGATCCAGATCTGGCCTGTCAGTGGGATACAAAACGAAAAATTTTCAGCCTGGTAGAGGTATGCGTTCTACCGAGTGTCGTTCTAGTTACTCCCGCCAGGGCGTAATGCATTCACTCGTGTCCGTGTGTGTCCGTGTGTGTGTGTGTGTTCGTGTGTTTGTGAACAAGATATCTGGAAAAGTTCTGAACGGATTTGGATGAAAGTTGGTGGGATGATTGCCCTTGGGATAAGGAAGAATTGATTAGTTTTTGGTGAAGCTCAGGATATTATTCCCGATGCAGGAATTTTTTGAAGGATTTTTTTACCATTGGAAGATAGGGCTCATTTTTTTTTAACATTATCTTCTATATATTCTATATTTAACATTGTGATATGAAAATAGTTTTCATATTTGTTGTAAATGTAGTTTAAACTCGTGGTTATGCGTTAGAGTGGTGTATTTGTTTTTAGCAGCGTCGTCTTCAATGTCCCTTTTTTTTTTTTTTCTAATAAAGACATTCTGTCATTTTAAAACCACCAAAGTGTGTATTAGGTTTCCCCGTTTCATAAAATGTATCGTTTGATACGTATAATGCTTTAAAACTGTTTTTTTTTTGTTTTTTTTGTTTTTACCTCAGAAGAGATATTGTGGCGGACACAAAAGCCCACTGGCGTGGTGACATCATTCCGCGCACCAAGTGGGTGGTGGCCACGCCCGAGGGGTAGGCGTGGCCTCATGATATACACCGGGCGCGCAGCCCGGAGCGCGCCAGTGTTACAGTGAGCTCCTGAAATAAAGACGCTTATAAGTTACCGCTTGTCCGCTTCCTCCTTGCTCGCAAGCAGCGCGCGTAACGCCGCGCTTTACTGGTGACCCCCTTGACGTTGGATCTGCCGGAGCGATCCTTCCACACGCGACGCCATTGCCATGGCCAACTTCATCAAACTTCCCGAATTTTGGGAGGCTCAGGCCGAAGTCTGGTTCGTCCAGGCCGAAGCCCAATTTCAGCTTCGGCGCCTCACCGGCGATGACACGTGCTATTGCCACGTCGTCGCCTCCCTCGGGCCCGGCACGGCCGCTCGAGTTGTGTCCGTCCTTCGCCACCCACCGGACGGCCACAAGTACGAGGCACTCAAGCGGCTACTCCTAGCCACGTTCGGCCTCACGGACGACGCACGGGCCGACTGCCTCCTGGATCTCCCCGAGCTCGGTGACACGCGCCCGTCGGTCCGAATGGACCATATGCTGTCACTGTTGGGCAACGAAGCCCCCGGTTCTCTATTCCGGGCGCTTTTCCGTCGCCAACTTCCAGCGCAAGTTCGCCTCGCGTTGGCCGGGACCGGGCTAACGGAACCCCGAGCATTGGCAGCCGAGGCGGACAAGTACTTCGCCGCTTCGGACACGCGGGCGAGAGTCGGTGTGGCCGTCACGGCCCTCGTGGCTGATGCTGCTGATGCTGCTGCTGATGCTGCTGATCCACAGCATCAGCTTATACAGCATACGCAGCATGCTGATACGCACCTCGTGACCGCCGCCACGCCCCGCCCACCGCCGCGGCGAAAACCGCCACCGCGGGGAAACCCGCCAACTCCACCGGCCTGGCGGAGCCAGCCGCGCTCCTCCAGCTCCACCACCTGGTGCTGGTTCCACGCCAAGTTCGGCCACGAAGCTCGGCAGTGTCATCCGCCATGCTCCTTCAACAGGTCGGGAAACGCCTGGGCCGGCGCTCAATAGTGGCGACGAGCGCCGGCCGTTCGAGCAGCCTGCTGTTCATAACGGACACCTTCTCCGGGCACCGTTACCTGTGCGACATGGGAGCGCAGGTGAGTGTCGTTCCCGCCGGCACGTCAGACAAGCACGCCGCGGGTGGGGGCCCCACGCTGCTTGCCGCGAACGGGACGCCCATCCGTACGTATGGAAAACGCTGCCTCTCTCTGCGGTTCGGAGGGCAGGTTTTCCGATGGACGTTCGTCACCGCCGACGTGCCCATGGCACTGCTTGGCGCGGACTTCCTGTGCGCTAATGGGCTCCTGGTCGACGTCAAGCGCAGACGTCTTGTCCAGGCCGAGACGTTCAGCTCGCTCGCTTGTGCGTTGCCCAGCTCAACGAGCGGCTTGCCAAGCGGCTTGCCGAACGGTTCGGTTCCGGCCACGTTGGTCTGTATGCTTCCGGCAGCGGGCGCATTCACCCGCCTCCTCGCCGGCTTCCCGGCCCTCACGCGGCCCACCTTCTCGGCGGGGGCCGTCAAGCACGGGGTGGCCCATCACATCCCCACCATCGGGCCACCGGTCTACGCCCGGGCACGCCGCCTCGAGCCGACGAAGCTGGCGGTGGCAAAAGCGGCGTTCGCTACCCTGGAGCGACTAGGCATCGTTCGGCGCTCAGAGAGCGCTTGGGCGTCGCCGCTGCACATCGTGCCGAAGCCCGGCGGGGGATGGCGACCGTGCGGGGACTATCGCCGTCTCAATGACGCCACGACTCCCGACCGCTACCCCGTCCCCCACATTCAGGACTTTTCCGCCCGTTTGGCGGGCATGTCCTTCTTCTCGAAGGTGGACCTCATACGCGGTTACCATCAGGTCCGCGTCAGGCCAGAGGACGTCCCGAAGACGGCGGTCATCACGCCATTCGGACTCTTCGAGTTCCTGCGCATGCCCTTCGGTCTGAAGAATGCGGCTCAGGCGTTCCAGCGGCTGATGGACAGCGTCCTGCGTGACTTGGATTTTGTCTACGTCTACCTGGACGATATCCTCGTCGCCAGCGCGTCCCGCGAAGAGCACCTACGCCACCTCCGCACGCTCTTCGAACGCCTGGGCCAGCATGGCCTGATTGTGAACCCCGCAAAGTGCCGGTTCGGCGCCACCATAATCGATTTTCTGGGGCAACGTGTCACCAGGCACGGAGCCGTCCCCCTGCCGGCCAAGGTGGAGGCGGTGAAGGAGTTTCCGCGCCCCCGCACGATCAGAGGGCTGCAGGAGTTCCTGGGCATGGTGAACTTTTACCATCGGTTCCTGCCCCGTATCGCCCAGCTCCTGCGCCCCCTGCACGAAGCTCTCCGAGGTAAGCCGGGCAAAGGCGACGTTACCTGGACCGAGCAGATGGACACAGCGTTCACGGGCGCGAAGCTCGCCTTGGCTAACGCCACCATGCTCGTGCACCCGGCGCCCGATGCACCGATCGCCCTCACCACCGATGCCTCGGACTACGCGGTGGGCGCGGTGCACGAGCAATGGGTGCGTGGAGCTTGGCAACCGCTGGCGTTCTTTAGCCGGCAGCTTCGCCCGCCCGAACGCCGTTACAGTACCTTCGACCGCGAGTTGCTCGGGCTTCACTTGGCGGTCAGGCACTTCCGCCATCTGCTCGAGGGCCGTGCGTTCACTGCCTTCGTCGACCACAAGCCGCTGATCTTCGCGATGGGCAAAGTCACCGAGCCGTGGTCGGCCCGGCAGCAGCGTCACCTCTCGGCCGTGTCCGAGTACACGACGGACATCCAGCACGTCGCGGGGAAGGACAACCCGGTGGCGGATTGCCTTTCCCGGGCCGTCGCCCACGCAGTCCACCTCAGCATCGACTATGCCCGGATGGCAGCGGACCAGGCCGCTGACCCCGACGTCCAGGCCTTGCGGACCGCCGTCACGGGCCTCCGCATCACCGAGGTGGCGTTCGACGGCGCGGGCGCGGCCCTCTTGTGCGACGTCTCCCTCGGGCGTCCTCGCCCCATCGTGCCCGCGGGCTGGCAGCGCCAGGTGTTTGACGCCATCCACGGCCTGTCCCACCCGGGCGCGAGGGCCTCCCAAAGGCTGATCGCCGACAAGTTCGTCTGGCATGGCCTCCGGAAGGCCGTCCACGGCTGGGCCAGGACGTGCCTCGCGTGCCAGTGCGCCAAGGTGCACCGGCACACCCAGGCCCCGTTGGCCCCGTTCACAGTGCCGGAACGCCGGTTTGACCACGTCCACATGGACCTGGTGGGACCTCTGCCCCCCTCGCGGGGTTTCACCTACGTCCTCACCATGGTGGACCGCACCACCCGGTGGCCGGAGGCCGTGCCCTTGGCGTCGACAACGGCGGCCGATGTCGCGCAGGCTTTCATCGCCACCTGGGTCGCCCGGTTCGGCGCCCCCTCGGACATCTCGTCCGACCGCGGCCCCCAGTTCACCTCGGAGCTCTGGGGGGCAGTCGCGCAGGGGCTCGGGGTCCGGCTGCACCGAACCACGGCCTACCACCCCCAGGCTAACGGCCTGTGTGAGTGATTTGACCGCTCATTGAAGGCCGTGCTCCGGGCCACCCTCCGCGACGGCGGCTGGGTCGACAGGCTCCCCTGGGTCCTGCTGAGCCTCCGGACGGCGCCCAAGGAGGACCTGCGCGCATCCGCAGCGGAGTTGGTCTTCGGGCAACCGCTGCGGGTGCCGGGCGAGTTCCTCCCCGACTCCACGGCACCATGGTCCGCGGCACAGCAGCGCTCCGCTCTGCAAGAGACCGCCCAGAGGTTCGCCCCGGTGCCAACGGCATGCCATGGGCACCCAACGACGCACGTCGCCCCGGAGCTTCGCACGGCGGAGTACGTCTTCGTCCGCCACGATGCCCACCGGACACCACTGCGGCCCCTGTACGACGGGCCTTTCCGCGTGCTGGAGACCGGGGCGAAGCACTTCACCCTGGACATCGGCGGTACTCCTGACCGCGTTTCGGTAGACCGCCTCAAGCCGGCCCACCTCGACGTGGACCATCCACCGCCAGTGGCCCGACCCCTACGTCGGGGCCGCCCCCCTGCGGGCGGACCCCCGGCACCGCCCAGCCCAGCCGCCCCGCCGCCCCCCGGTCCTGCACCCATCCCAGGGGCAGCCAGGGGCATCCCACCTGGCATCCCTGCACCCCAGACGCCGCCGATCGCCAGCGGGCGCTTCGGCCGGGTCATTCGTCTGCCCCGCAAACTGGCCCTCCAGGTGCGCGGGAATTCTGGGGGGGCGCGTGTGGCGGACACAAAAGCCCACTGGCGTGGTGACATCATTCCGCGCACCAAGTGGGCGGTGGCCACGCCCGAGGGGTAGGCGTGGCCTCATGATATACACCGGGCGCGCAGCCCGGAGCGCGCCAGTGTTACAGTGAGCTCCTGAAATAAAGACGCTTATAAGTTACCGCTTGTCCGCTTCCTCCTTGCTCGCAAGCAGCGCGCGTAACGCCGCGCTTTAATATCAACATTTAGCTCAACAAATGTCATTCGCGGTGTCAGTATTTGATGAACTTATAAAGACTTAGTTCCAGATTTGTCAATGGCTGAGGTATATTAACAAACGAATAAAACAGATTTGGCAAAATTTCAACTTTTTTTAAAAAGATCACATATTCACCCAGGGTTGAGAGGCTGAAGAAGAAGAAACCTCACATGGGCTTCCCAGACCAAATAAATAATTCTGGTTTATCTATATATCTACATATCTGGGCAGTGTCTGTTGTCACTGAACTACTCCCTGAAACTTCCGTGGTTGTGAAGTGTTTTTAATAACGTGGTGGTGGTTTTGAATCACGTGGTGGTGAGGTATTTTGAATTATGTGGTGGTGAGGTGTAAAATGACGTGGTGGTGAGGTGTTTTTAATTCACGTGGCTGTGAGGTGTTTTCAATTTCGTGTTTTGTGGCTGTGAGGTGTTTTTAATTTTGTGTTTCGTGGTTGTGAGGTGTTTTTAATTTCGTGTTTTGTGGCTGTGAGGTGTTTTTAATTACGTGTTTTGTGGCTGTGAGGTGTTTTTAATTTCTTGTTTTGTGGCTGTGAGGTGTTTTTAATTTCTTGTTTTGTGGCTGTGAGGTGTTTTTAATTTTGTGTTTCGTGGTTGTGAGGTGTTTTTAATTTCGTGTTTTGTGGCTGTGAGGTGTTTTTAATTACGTGTTTTGTGGCTGTGAGGTGTTTTTAATTTCTTGTTTCGTGGTTGTGAGGTGTTTTTAATTTATTGTTTTGTGGCTGTGAGGTGTTTTTAATTTCTTGTTTTGTGGCTGTGAGGTGTTTTTAATTTAGTGTTTCGTGGCTGTGAGGTGTTTTTAATTTTGTGTTTCGTGGCTGTGAGGTGTTTTTAATTTAGTGTTTCGTGGCTGTGAAGTGTTTTTAATTTTGTGTTTCGTGGTTGTGAGGTGTTTTTAATTTTGTGTTTCGTGGTTGTGAAGTGTTTTTAATTTTGTGTTTCGTGGTTGTGAGGTGTTTTTAATTTCTTGTTTTGTGGATGTGAAGTGTTTTTAATTTTGTGTTTCGTGGTTGTGAAGTGTTTTTAATTTTGTGTTTCGTGGTTGTGAGGTGTTTTTAATTTCTTGTTTTGTGGATGTGAAGTGTTTTTAATTTTGTGTTTCGTGGCTGTGAAGTGTTTTTAATTTTGTGTTTCGTGGTTGTGAGGTGTTTTTAATTTCTTGTTTTGTGGCTGTGAAGTGTTTTTAATTTCGTGTTTTGTGGATGTGAAGTGTTTTTAATTTCGTGTTTTGTGGATGTGAAGTGTTTTTAATTTCGTGTTTTGTGGCTGTGAGGTGTTTTTAATTTCGTGTTTTGTGGCTGTGAGGTGTTTTTAATTTCGTATTTTGTGGCTGTGAGGTGTTTTTAATTTCGTGTTTTGTGGATGTGAAGTGTTTTTAATTTCGTGTTTTGTGGCTGTGAGGTGTTTTTAATTTCGTGTTTTGTGGATGTGAAGTGTTTTTAATTTCGTGTTTTGTGGCTGTGAGGTGTTTTTAATTTCGTGTTTTGTGGCTGTGAAGTGTTTTTAATTTCGTGTTTTGTGGATGTGAAGTGTTTTTAATTTAGTGTTTTGTGGCTGTGAAGTGTTTTTAATTTCGTGTTTTGTGGCTGTGAAGTGTTTTTAATTTCGTGTTTTGTGGATGTGAGGTGTTTTTAATTTCGTGTTTTGTGGCTGTGAGGTGTTTTTAATTTCTTGTTTTGTGGCTGTGAAGTGTTTTTAATTTCGTGTTTTGTGGATGTGAAGTGTTTTTAATTCCGTGTTTTGTGGCTGTGAAGTGTTTTTAATTTCGTGTTTTGTGGATGTGAAGTGTTTTTAATTTCGTGTTTTGTGGCTGTGAGGTGTTTTTAATTTCATGTTTTGTGGCTGTGAGGTGTTTTTAATTTCTTGTTTTGTGGCTGTGAAGTGTTTTTAATTTCGTGTTTTGTGGCTGTGAGGTGTTTTTAATTTCATGTTTTGTGGCTGTGAGGTGTTTTTAATTTCGTGTTTTGTGGCTGTGAGGTGTTTTTAATTTCGTGTTTTGTGGCTGTGAGGTGTTTTTAATTTCTTGTTTTGTGGCTGTGAAGTGTTTTTAATTCCGTGTTTTGTGGCTGTGAAGTGTTTTTAATTTCGTGTTTTGTGGATGTGAAGTGTTTTTAATTTCGTGTTTTGTGGCTGTGAGGTGTTTTTAATTTCGTGTTTGTGGCTGTGAGGTGTTTTTAATTTCGTGTTTTGTGGCTGTGAAGTGTTTTTAATTTCGTGTTTTGTGGATGTGAAGTGTTTTTAATTCCGTGTTTTGTGGCTGTGAGGTGTTTTTAATTTCTTGTTTTGTGGCTGTGAAGTGTTTTTAATTCCGTGTTTTGTGGCTGTGAAGTGTTTTTAATTTCGTGTTTTGTGGATGTGAAGTGTTTTTAATTTCGTGTTTTGTGGCTGTGAAGTGTTTTTAATTTCGTGTTTTGTGGATGTGAAGTGTTTTTAATTTCGTGTTTTGTGGCTGTGAAGTGTTTTTAATTTCGTGTTTTGTGGCTGTGAAGTGTTTTTAATTTTGTGTTTTGTGGATGTGAAGTGTTTTTAATTTCGTGTTTTGTGGCTGTGAAGTGTTTTTAATTTCGTGTTTTGTGGATGTGAAGTGTTTTTAATTTCGTGTTTTGTGGCTGTGAGGTGTTTTTAATTTCGTGTTTTGTGGCTGTGAAGTGTTTTTAATTTCGTGTTTTGTGGATGTGAAGTGTTTTTAATTTCGTGTTTTGTGGCTGTGAGGTGTTTTTAATTTCGTGTTTTGTGGATGTGAGGTGTTTTTAATTTTGTGTTTTGTGGCTGTGAAGTGTTTTTCATTTCGTGTTTTGTGGCTGTGAGGTGTTTTTAATTTCTTGTTTTGTGGCTGTGAAGTGTTTTTAATTTCGTGTTTTGTGGATGTGAAGTGTTTTTAATTTCGTGTTTTGTGGCTGTGAGGTGTTTTTAATTTCGTGTTTTGTGGATGTGAAGTGTTTTTCATTTCGTGTTTTGTGGCTGTGAGGTGTTTTTAATTTCTTGTTTTGTGGCTGTGAAGTGTTTTTAATTTCGTGTTTTGTGGATGTGAAGTGTTTTTAATTTCGTGTTTTGTGGCTGTGAGGTGTTTTTAATTTCGTGTTTTGTGGATGTGAAGTGTTTTTAATTTTGTGTTTCGTGGTTGAGAGGTGTTTTTAATTTCGTGTTTCGTGGATGTGAGGTGTTTTTAATTTCGTGTTTCGTGGCTGTGAGGTGTTTTTAATTTCGTGTTTTGTGGCTGTGAGGTGTTTTTAATTTCGTGTTTCGTGGCTGTGAGGTGTTTTTAATTTTGTGTTTCGTGGTTGTGAGGTGTTTTTAATTTCGTGTTTCGTGGCTGTGAGGTGTTTTTAATTTCGTGTTTTGTGGCTGTGAGGTGTTTTTAATTTCGTGTTTTGTGGCTGTGAGGTGTTTTTAATTTCTTGTTTTGTGGCTGTGAGGTGTTTTTAATTTCTTGTTTTGTGGCTGTGAGGTGTTTTTAATTTCGTGTTTTGTGGCTGTGAGGTGTTTTTAATTTCGTGTTTTGTGGCTGTGAAGTGTTTTTAATTTTGTGTTTTGTGGCTGTGAGGTGTTTTTAATTTCGTGTTTTGTGGCTGTGAGGTGTTTTTAATTTCGTGTTTTGTGGCTGTGAAGTGTTTTTAATTTCGTGTTTTGTGGCTGTGAGGTGTTTTTAATTTCGTGTTTTGTGGCTGTGAGGTGTTTTTAATTTCGTGTTTTGTGGCTGTGAAGTGTTTTTAATTTCGTGTTTTGTGGCTGTGAAGTGTTTTTAATTTCTTGTTTTGTGGCTGTGAAGTGTTTTTAATTTCGTGTTTTGTGGATGTGAAGTGTTTTTAATTTCGTGTTTTGTGGTTGTGAGGTGTTTTTAATTTCGTGTTTTGTGGCTGTGAAGTGTTTTTAATTTCGTGTTTTGTGGATGTGAAGTGTTTTTAATTTCGTGTTTTGTGGCTGTGAGGTGTTTTTAATTTCGTGTTTTGTGGCTGTGAGGTGTTTTTAATTCCGTGTTTTGTGGCTGTGAGGTGTTTTTAATTTCTTGTTTTGTGGCTGTGAAGTGTTTTTAATTTCGTGTTTTGTGGATGTGAAGTGTTTTTAATTTTGTGTTTCGTGGCTGTGAGGTGTTTTTAATTTCGTGTTTTGTGGCTGTGAGGTGTTTTTAATTTCGTGTTTTGTGGCTGTGAGGTGTTTTTAATTTAGTGTTTCGTGGCTGTGAAGTGTTTTTAATTTCGTGTTTTGTGGCTGTGAGGTGTTTTTAATTTCGTGTTTTGTGGCTGTGAAGTGTTTTTAATTTCGTGTTTTGTGGCTGTGAAGTGTTTTTAATTTCGTGTTTTGTGGCTGTGAAGTGTTTTTAATTTCGTGTTTTGTGGATGTGAAGTGTTTTTAATTTCGTGTTTTGTGGCTGTGAAGTGTTTTTAATTTCGTGTTTTGTGGCTGTGAGGTGTTTTTAATTTCGTGTTTTGTGGCTGTGAAGTGTTTTTAATTTCGTGTTTTGTGGATGTGAAGTGTTTTTAATTTCGTGTTTTGTGGCTGTGAAGTGTTTTTAATTTCATGTTTCGTGGCTGTGAGGTGTTTTTAATTTCGTGTTTTGTGGCTGTGAAGTGTTTTTAATTTCGTGTTTTGTGGCTGTGAGGTGTTTTTAATTTCATGTTTCGTGGCTGTGAGGTGTTTTTAATTTCGTGTTTTGTGGCTGTGAGGTGTTTTTAATTTTGTGTTTTGTGGCTGTGAAGTGTTTTTAATTTCGTGTTTTGTGGCTGTGAGGTGTTTTTAATTTCGTGTTTTGTGGCTGTGAGGTGTTTTTAATTTCGTGTTTTGTGGCTATGAAGTGTTTTTAATTTTGTGTTTTGTGGCTGTGAGGTGTTTTTAATTTCGTGTTTTGTGGCTGTGAGGTGTTTTTAATTTCGTGTTTTGTGGCTGTGAGGTGTTTTTAATTTCATGTTTTGTGGCTGTGAGGTGTTTTTAATTTCGTGTTTTGTGGCTGTGAGGTGTTTTTAATTTCGTGTTTTGTGGCTGTGAGGTGTTTTTAATTTCGTGTTTTGTGGCTGTGAAGTGTTTTTAATTTCTTTTCGTGGCTGTGAGGTGTTTTTAATTTCGTGTTTTGTGGATGTGAAGTGTTTTTAATTTCGTGTTTTGTGGCTGTGAAGTGTTTTTAATTTCGTGTTTTGTGGCTGTGAAGTGTTTTTAATTTCTTGTTTCATGGCTGTGAGGTGTTTTTAATTTCTTGTTTCGTGGCTGTGAGGTGTTTTTAATTTCTTGTTTCGTGGCTGTGAAGTGTTTTTAATTTCGTGTTTTGTGGCTGTGAGGTGTTTTTAATTTCATGTTTTGTGGCTGTGAGGTGTTTTTAATTTCGTGTTTTGTGGCTGTGAGGTGTTTTTAATTTCTTGTTTTGTGGCTGTGAAGTGTTTTTAATTTCGTGTTTTGTGGATGTGAAGTGTTTTTAATTTCGTGTTTTGTGGCTGAGGTGTTTTTAATTTCGTGTTTTGTGGCTGTGAGGTGTTTTTAATTTCGTGTTTTGTGGCTGTGAAGTGTTTTTAATTTCGTGTTTTGTGGATGTGAAGTGTTTTTAATTTCGTGTTTTGTGGCTGTGAAGTGTTTTTAATTTCGTGTTTTGTGGATGTGAAGTGTTTTTAATTTCGTGTTTTGTGGCTGTGAAGTGTTTTTAATTTCGTGTTTTGTGGCTGTGAAGTGTTTTTAATTTCGTGTTTTGTGGATGTGAAGTGTTTTTAATTTCGTGTTTTGTGGCTGAGGTGTTTTTAATTTCGTGTTTTGTGGCTGTGAGGTGTTTTTAATTTCGTGTTTTGTGGCTGTGAAGTGTTTTTAATTTCGTGTTTTGTGGATGTGAAGTGTTTTTAATTTCGTGTTTTGTGGCTGTGAAGTGTTTTTAATTTCGTGTTTTGTGGATGTGAAGTGTTTTTAATTTCGTGTTTTGTGGCTGTGAAGTGTTTTTAATTTCGTGTTTTGTGGCTGTGAAGTGTTTTTAATTTCGTGTTTTGTGGATGTGAAGTGTTTTTAATTTCGTGTTTTGTGGCTGTGAAGTGTTTTTAATTTCGTGTTTTGTGGCTGTGAAGTGTTTTTAATTTCGTGTTTTGTGGATGTGAAGTGTTTTTAATTTCGTGTTTTGTGGCTGTGAGGTGTTTTTAATTTCTTGTTTTGTGGCTGTGAAGTGTTTTTAATTTCGTGTTTTGTGGATGTGAGGTGTTTTTAATTTCGTGTTTTGTGGCTGTGAGGTGTTTTTAATTTCGTCTTTTGTGGCTGTGAAGTGTTTTTAATTTCGTGTTTTGTGGATGTGAAGTGTTTTTAATTTCGTGTTTTGTGGCTGTGAGGTGTTTTTAATTTCGTGTTTTGTGGCTGTGAGGTGTTTTTAATTTCGTGTTTTGTGGATGTGAAGTGTTTTTAATTTCGTGTTTTGTGGCTGTGAGGTGTTTTTAATTTCGTGTTTTGTGGATGTGAAGTGTTTTTAATTTCGTGTTTTGTGGATGTGAGGTGTTTTTAATTTTGTGTTTTGTGGCTGTGAGGTGTTTTTAATTTCGTGTTTTGTAGATGTGAAGTGTTTTTCATTTCGTGTTTTGTGGCTGTGAGGTGTTTTTAATTTCGTGTTTTGTGGATGTGAAGTGTTTTTAATTTCGTGTTTTGTGGCTGTGAAGTGTTTTTAATTTCGTGTTTTGTGGCTGTGAGGTGTTTTTAATTTCATGTTTCGTGGCTGTGAAGTGTTTTTAATTTCGTGTTTTGTGGCTGTGAGGTGTTTTTAATTTCGTGTTTTGTGGCTGTGAAGTGTTTTTAATTTCGTGTTTTGTGGCTGTGAGGTGTTTTTAATTTCATGTTTCGTGGCTGTGAGGTGTTTTTAATTTCGTGTTTCGTGGCTGTGAGGTGTTTTTAATTTCGTGTTTTGTGGCTGTGAGGTGTTTTTAATTTTGTGTTTCGTGGCTGTGATGTGATTTTAATTTCGTGTTTTGTGGCTGTGAGGTGTTTTTAATTTCGTGTTTTGTGGCTGTGAGGTGTTTTTAATTTTGTGTTTTGTGGCTGTGAAGTGTTTTTTATTTCATGTTTTGTGGCTGTGAGGTGTTTTTAATTTCGTGTTTTGTGGCTGTGAGGTGTTTTTAATTTCTTGTTTCGTGGTTGTGAGGTGTTTTTAATTTATTGTTTTGTGGCTGTGAGGTGTTTTTAATTTCTTGTTTTGTGGCTGTGAGGTGTTTTTAATTTCTTGTTTTGTGGCTGTGAGGTGTTTTTAATTTAGTGTTTCGTGGCTGTGAGGTGTTTTTAATTTTGTGTTTCGTGGCTGTGAGGTGTTTTTAATTTAGTGTTTCGTGGCTGTGAAGTGTTTTTAATTTTGTGTTTCGTGGTTGTGAGGTGTTTTTAATTTCTTGTTTTGTGGCTGTGAAGTGTTTTTAATTTCGTGTTTTGTGGATGTGAAGTGTTTTTAATTTCGTGTTTTGTGGATGTGAAGTGTTTTTAATTTCGTGTTTTGTGGCTGTGAGGTGTTTTTAATTTCGTGTTTTGTGGCTGTGAGGTGTTTTTAATTTCGTATTTTGTGGCTGTGAGGTGTTTTTAATTTCGTGTTTTGTGGATGTGAAGTGTTTTTAATTTCGTGTTTTGTGGCTGTGAGGTGTTTTTAATTTCGTGTTTTGTGGATGTGAAGTGTTTTTAATTTCGTGTTTTGTGGCTGTGAGGTGTTTTTAATTTCGTGTTTTGTGGCTGTGAAGTGTTTTTAATTTCGTGTTTTGTGGATGTGAAGTGTTTTTAATTTAGTGTTTTGTGGCTGTGAAGTGTTTTTAATTTCGTGTTTTGTGGCTGTGAAGTGTTTTTAATTTCGTGTTTTGTGGATGTGAGGTGTTTTTAATTTCGTGTTTTGTGGCTGTGAGGTGTTTTTAATTTCTTGTTTTGTGGCTGTGAAGTGTTTTTAATTTCGTGTTTTGTGGATGTGAAGTGTTTTTAATTCCGTGTTTTGTGGCTGTGAAGTGTTTTTAATTTCGTGTTTTGTGGATGTGAAGTGTTTTTAATTTCGTGTTTTGTGGCTGTGAGGTGTTTTTAATTTCATGTTTTGTGGCTGTGAGGTGTTTTTAATTTCTTGTTTTGTGGCTGTGAAGTGTTTTTAATTTCGTGTTTTGTGGCTGTGAGGTGTTTTTAATTTCATGTTTTGTGGCTGTGAGGTGTTTTTAATTTCGTGTTTTGTGGCTGTGAGGTGTTTTTAATTTCGTGTTTTGTGGCTGTGAGGTGTTTTTAATTTCTTGTTTTGTGGCTGTGAAGTGTTTTTAATTCCGTGTTTTGTGGCTGTGAAGTGTTTTTAATTTCGTGTTTTGTGGATGTGAAGTGTTTTTAATTTCGTGTTTTGTGGCTGTGAGGTGTTTTTAATTTCGTGTTTTGTGGCTGTGAGGTGTTTTTAATTTCGTGTTTTGTGGCTGTGAAGTGTTTTTAATTTCGTGTTTTGTGGATGTGAAGTGTTTTTAATTCCGTGTTTTGTGGCTGTGAGGTGTTTTTAATTTCTTGTTTTGTGGCTGTGAAGTGTTTTTAATTCCGTGTTTTGTGGCTGTGAAGTGTTTTTAATTTCGTGTTTTGTGGATGTGAAGTGTTTTTAATTTCGTGTTTTGTGGCTGTGAAGTGTTTTTAATTTCGTGTTTTGTGGATGTGAAGTGTTCTTAATTTCGTGTTTTGTGGCTGTGAAGTGTTTTTAATTTCGTGTTTTGTGGCTGTGAAGTGTTTTTAATTTCGTGTTTTGTGGATGTGAAGTGTTTTTAATTTCGTGTTTTGTGGCTGAGAAGTGTTTTTAATTTCGTGTTTTGTGGATGTGAAGTGTTTTTAATTTCGTGTTTTGTGGCTGTGAGGTGTTTTTAATTTCGTGTTTTGTGGCTGTGAAGTGTTTTTAATTTCGTGTTTTGTGGATGTGAAGTGTTTTTAATTTCGTGTTTTGTGGCTGTGAGGTGTTTTTAATTTCGTGTTTTGTGGATGTGAAGTGTTTTTAATTTCGTGTTTTGTGGATGTGAGGTGTTTTTAATTTTGTGTTTTGTGGCTGTGAAGTGTTTTTCATTTCGTGTTTTGTGGCTGTGAGGTGTTTTTAATTTCTTGTTTTGTGGCTGTGAAGTGTTTTTAATTTCGTGTTTTGTGGATGTGAAGTGTTTTTAATTTCGTGTTTTGTGGCTGTGAGGTGTTTTTAATTTCGTGTTTTGTGGATGTGAAGTGTTTTTCATTTCGTGTTTTGTGGCTGTGAGGTGTTTTTAATTTCTTGTTTTGTGGCTGTGAAGTGTTTTTAATTTCGTGTTTTGTGGATGTGAAGTGTTTTTAATTTCGTGTTTTGTGGCTGTGAGGTGTTTTTAATTTCGTGTTTTGTGGATGTGAAGTGTTTTTAATTTTGTGTTTCGTGGTTGAGAGGTGTTTTTAATTTCGTGTTTCGTGGATGTGAGGTGTTTTTAATTTCGTGTTTCGTGGCTGTGAGGTGTTTTTAATTTCGTGTTTTGTGGCTGTGAGGTGTTTTTAATTTCGTGTTTCGTGGCTGTGAGGTGTTTTTAATTTTGTGTTTCGTGGTTGTGAGGTGTTTTTAATTTCGTGTTTCGTGGCTGTGAGGTGTTTTTAATTTCGTGTTTTGTGGCTGTGAGGTGTTTTTAATTTCGTGTTTTGTGGCTGTGAGGTGTTTTTAATTTCTGGTTTTGTGGCTGTGAGGTGTTTTTAATTTCTTGTTTTGTGGCTGTGAGGTGTTTTTAATTTCGTGTTTTGTGGCTGTGAGGTGTTTTTAATTTCGTGTTTTGTGGCTGTGAAGTGTTTTTAATTTTGTGTTTTGTGGCTGTGAGGTGTTTTTAATTTCGTGTTTTGTGGCTGTGAGGTGTTTTTAATTTCGTGTTTTGTGGCTGTGAAGTGTTTTTAATTTCGTGTTTTGTGGCTGTGAGGTGTTTTTAATTTCGTGTTTTGTGGCTGTGAGGTGTTTTTAATTTCGTGTTTTGTGGCTGTGAAGTGTTTTTAATTTCGTGTTTTGTGGCTGTGAAGTGTTTTTAATTTCTTGTTTTGTGGCTGTGAAGTGTTTTTAATTTCGTGTTTTGTGGATGTGAAGTGTTTTTAATTTAGTGTTTCGTGGCTGTGAAGTGTTTTTAATTTTGTGTTTCGTGGTTGTGAGGTGTTTTTAATTTCTTGTTTTGTGGCTGTGAGGTGTTTTTAATTTCGTGTTTTGTGGATGTGAAGTGTTTTTAATTTCGTATTTTGTGGCTGTGAGGTGTTTTTAATTTCGTGTTTTGTGGATGTGAAGTGTTTTTAATTTCGTGTTTTGTGGCTGTGAGGTGTTTTTAATTTCGTGTTTTGTGGATGTGAAGTGTTTTTAATTTCGTGTTTTGTGGATGTGAAGTGTTTTTAATTTCGTGTTTTGTGGATGTGAAGTGTTTTTAATTTCGTGTTTTGTGGCTGTGAGGTGTTTTTAATTTCGTGTTTTGTGGATGTGAAGTGTTTTTAATTTCGTGTTTTGTGGCTGTGAGGTGTTTTTAATTTCGTGTTTTGTGGATGTGAAGTGTTTTTAATTTCGTGTTTTGTGGCTGTGAGGTGTTTTTAATTTCGTGTTTTGTGGCTGTGAAGTGTTTTTAATTTCGTGTTTTGTGGATGTGAAGTGTTTTTAATTTAGTGTTTTGTGGCTGTGAAGTGTTTTTAATTTCGTGTTTTGTGGCTGTGAAGTGTTTTTAATTTCGTGTTTTGTGGATGTGAGGTGTTTTTAATTTCGTGTTTTGTGGCTGTGAGGTGTTTTTAATTTCTTGTTTTGTGGCTGTGAAGTGTTTTTAATTTCGTGTTTTGTGGATGTGAAGTGTTTTTAATTCCGTGTTTTGTGGCTGTGAAGTGTTTTTAATTTCGTGTTTTGTGGATGTGAAGTGTTTTTAATTTCGTGTTTTGTGGCTGTGAGGTGTTTTTAATTTCATGTTTTGTGGCTGTGAGGTGTTTTTAATTTCTTGTTTTGTGGCTGTGAAGTGTTTTTAATTTCGTGTTTTGTGGCTGTGAGGTGTTTTTAATTTCATGTTTTGTGGCTGTGAGGTGTTTTTAATTTCGTGTTTTGTGGCTGTGAGGTGTTTTTAATTTCGTGTTTTGTGGCTGTGAGGTGTTTTTAATTTCTTGTTTTGTGGCTGTGAAGTGTTTTTAATTCCGTGTTTTGTGGCTGTGAAGTGTTTTTAATTTCGTGTTTTGTGGATGTGAAGTGTTTTTAATTTCGTGTTTTGTGGCTGTGAGGTGTTTTTAATTTCGTGTTTTGTGGCTGTGAGGTGTTTTTAATTTCGTGTTTTGTGGCTGTGAAGTGTTTTTAATTTCGTGTTTTGTGGATGTGAAGTGTTTTTAATTCCGTGTTTTGTGGCTGTGAGGTGTTTTTAATTTCTTGTTTTGTGGCTGTGAAGTGTTTTTAATTCCGTGTTTTGTGGCTGTGAAGTGTTTTTAATTTCGTGTTTTGTGGATGTGAAGTGTTTTTAATTTCGTGTTTTGTGGCTGTGAAGTGTTTTTAATTTCGTGTTTTGTGGATGTGAAGTGTTCTTAATTTCGTGTTTTGTGGCTGTGAAGTGTTTTTAATTTCGTGTTTTGTGGCTGTGAAGTGTTTTTAATTTCGTGTTTTGTGGATGTGAAGTGTTTTTAATTTCGTGTTTTGTGGCTGTGAAGTGTTTTTAATTTCGTGTTTTGTGGATGTGAAGTGTTTTTAATTTCGTGTTTTGTGGCTGTGAGGTGTTTTTAATTTCGTGTTTTGTGGCTGTGAAGTGTTTTTAATTTCGTGTTTTGTGGATGTGAAGTGTTTTTAATTTCGTGTTTTGTGGCTGTGAGGTGTTTTTAATTTCGTGTTTTGTGGATGTGAAGTGTTTTTAATTTCGTGTTTTGTGGATGTGAGGTGTTTTTAATTTTGTGTTTTGTGGCTCTGAAGTGTTTTTCATTTCGTGTTTTGTGGCTGTGAGGTGTTTTTAATTTCTTGTTTTGTGGCTGTGAAGTGTTTTTAATTTCGTGTTTTGTGGATGTGAAGTGTTTTTAATTTCGTGTTTTGTGGCTGTGAGGTGTTTTTAATTTCGTGTTTTGTGGATGTGAAGTGTTTTTCATTTCGTGTTTTGTGGCTGTGAGGTGTTTTTAATTTCTTGTTTTGTGGCTGTGAAGTGTTTTTAATTTCGTGTTTTGTGGATGTGAAGTGTTTTTAATTTCGTGTTTTGTAGCTGTGAGGTGTTTTTAATTTCGTGTTTTGTGGATGTGAAGTGTTTTTAATTTTGTGTTTCGTGGTTGAGAGGTGTTTTTAATTTCGTGTTTCGTGGATGTGAGGTGTTTTTAATTTCGTGTTTCGTGGCTGTGAGGTGTTTTTAATTTCGTGTTTTGTGGCTGTGAGGTGTTTTTAATTTCGTGTTTCGTGGCTGTGAGGTGTTTTTAATTTTGTGTTTCGTGGTTGTGAGGTGTTTTTAATTTCGTGTTTCGTGGCTGTGAGGTGTTTTTAATTTCGTGTTTTGTGGCTGTGAGGTGTTTTTAATTTCGTGTTTTGTGGCTGTGAGGTGTTTTTAATTTCTTGTTTTGTGGCTGTGAGGTGTTTTTAATTTCTTGTTTTGTGGCTGTGAGGTGTTTTTAATTTCGTGTTTTGTGGCTGTGAGGTGTTTTTAATTTCGTGTTTTGTGGCTGTGAAGTGTTTTTAATTTTGTGTTTTGTGGCTGTGAGGTGTTTTTAATTTCGTGTTTTGTGGCTGTGAGGTGTTTTTAATTTCGTGTTTTGTGGCTGTGAAGTGTTTTTAATTTCGTGTTTTGTGGCTGTGAGGTGTTTTTAATTTCGTGTTTTGTGGCTGTGAGGTGTTTTTAATTTCGTGTTTTGTGGCTGTGAAGTGTTTTTAATTTCGTGTTTTGTGGCTGTGAAGTGTTTTTAATTTCTTGTTTTGTGGCTGTGAAGTGTTTTTAATTTCGTGTTTTGTGGATGTGAAGTGTTTTTAATTTCGTGTTTTGTGGCTGTGAGGTGTTTTTAATTTCGTGTTTTGTGGCTGTGAAGTGTTTTTAATTTCGTGTTTTGTGGATGTGAAGTGTTTTTAATTTCGTGTTTTGTGGCTGTGAGGTGTTTTTAATTTCGTGTTTTGTGGCTGTGAGGTGTTTTTAATTCCGTGTTTTGTGGCTGTGAGGTGTTTTTAATTTCTTGTTTTGTGGCTGTGAAGTGTTTTTAATTTCGTGTTTTGTGGATGTGAAGTGTTTTTAATTTTGTGTTTCGTGGCTGTGAGGTGTTTTTAATTTCGTGTTTTGTGGCTGTGAGGTGTTTTTAATTTCGTGTTTTGTGGCTGTGAGGTGTTTTTAATTTAGTGTTTCGTGGCTGTGAAGTGTTTTTAATTTCGTGTTTTGTGGCTGTGAGGTGTTTTTAATTTCGTGTTTTGTGGCTGTGAAGTGTTTTTAATTTCGTGTTTTGTGGCTGTGAAGTGTTTTTAATTTCGTGTTTTGTGGCTGTGAAGTGTTTTTAATTTCGTGTTTTGTGGATGTGAAGTGTTTTTAATTTCGTGTTTTGTGGCTGTGAAGTGTTTTTAATTTCGTGTTTTGTGGCTGTGAGGTGTTTTTAATTTCGTGTTTTGTGGCTGTGAAGTGTTTTTAATTTCGTGTTTTGTGGATGTGAAGTGTTTTTAATTTCGTGTTTTGTGGCTGTGAAGTGTTTTTAATTTCATGTTTCGTGGCTGTGAGGTGTTTTTAATTTCGTGTTTTGTGGCTGTGAAGTGTTTTTAATTTCGTGTTTTGTGGCTGTGAGGTGTTTTTAATTTCATGTTTCGTGGCTGTGAGGTGTTTTTAATTTCGTGTTTCGTGGCTGTGAGGTGTTTTTAATTTCGTGTTTTGTGGCTGTGAGGTGTTTTTAATTTTGTGTTTCGTGGCTGTGATGTGATTTTAATTTCGTGTTTTGTGGCTGTGAGGTGTTTTTAATTTCATGTTTTGTGGCTGTGAAGTGTTTTTAATTTCGTGTTTTGTGGCTGTGAGGTGTTTTTAATTTCGTGTTTTGTGGCTGTGAGGTGTTTTTAATTTCGTGTTTTGTGGCTATGAAGTGTTTTTAATTTTGTGTTTTGTGGCTGTGAGGTGTTTTTAATTTCGTGTTTTGTGGCTGTGAGGTGTTTTTAATTTCGTGTTTTGTGGCTGTGAGGTGTTTTTAATTTCGTGTTTTGTGGCTGTGAGGTGTTTTTAATTTCGTGTTTTGTGGCTGTGAGGTGTTTTTAATTTCGTGTTTTGTGGCTGTGAGGTGTTTTTAATTTCGTGTTTTGTGGCTGTGAAGTGTTTTTAATTTCTTTTCGTGGCTGTGAGGTGTTTTTAATTTCGTGTTTTGTGGCTGTGAAGTGTTTTTAATTTCGTGTTTTGTGGCTGTGAAGTGTTTTTAATTTCGTGTTTTGTGGCTGTGAAGTGTTTTTAATTTCTTGTTTCATGGCTGTGAGGTGTTTTTAATTTCTTGTTTCGTGGCTGTGAGGTGTTTTTAATTTCTTGTTTCGTGGCTGTGAAGTGTTTTTAATTTCATGTTTTGTGGCTGTGAGGTGTTTTTAATTTCTTGTTTTGTGGATGTGAGGTGTTTTTAATTTCGTGTTTCGTGGATGTGAGGTGTTTTTAATTTCGTGTTTCATGGCTGTGAGGTGTTTTTAATTTCGTGTTTCATGGATGTGAGGTGTTTTTAATTTAGTGTTTTGTGGCTGTGAAGTGTTTTTAATTTCGTGTTTTGTGGCTGTGAAGTGTTTTTAATTTCGTGTTTCATGGCTGTGAGGTGTTTTTAATTTCGTGTTTCGTGGATGTGAGGTGTTTTTAATTTCGTGTTTTGTGGCTGTGAGGTGTTTTTAATTTCTTGTTTTGTGGCTGTGAAGTGTTTTTAATTTTGTTTTTTGTGGCTGTGAGGTGTTTTTAATTTCATGTTTTGTGGCTGTGAGGTGTTTTTAATTTCGTGTTTTGTGGCTGTGAGGTGTTTTTAATTTCGTGTTTTGTGGCTGTGAGGTGTTTTTAATTTCTTGTTTTGTGGCTGTGAAGTGTTTTTAATTTCGTGTTTTGTGGATGTGAAGTGTTTTTAATTTCGTGTTTTGTGGCTGAGGTGTTTTTAATTTCGTGTTTTGTGGCTGTGAGGTGTTTTTAATTTCGTGTTTTGTGGCTGTGAAGTGTTTTTAATTTCGTGTTTTGTGGATGTGAAGTGTTTTTAATTTCGTGTTTTGTGGCTGTGAAGTGTTTTTAATTTCGTGTTTTGTGGCTGTGAAGTGTTTTTAATTTCGTGTTTTGTGGATGTGAAGTGTTTTTAATTTCGTGTTTTGTGGCTGTGAAGTGTTTTTAATTTCGTGTTTTGTGGCTGTGAAGTGTTTTTAATTTCGTGTTTTGTGGATGTGAAGTGTTTTTAATTTCGTGTTTTGTGGCTGTGAAGTGTTTTTAATTTCGTGTTTTGTGGCTGTGAAGTGTTTTTAATTTCGTGTTTTGTGGATGTGAAGTGTTTTTAATTTCGTGTTTTGTGGCTGTGAGGTGTTTTTAATTTCTTGTTTTGTGGCTGTGAAGTGTTTTTAATTTCGTGTTTTGTGGATGTGAGGTGTTTTTAATTTCGTGTTTTGTGGCTGTGAGGTGTTTTTAATTTCGTGTTTTGTGGCTGTGAAGTGTTTTTAATTTCGTGTTTTGTGGATGTGAAGTGTTTTTAATTTCGTGTTTTGTGGCTGTGAGGTGTTTTTAATTTCGTGTTTTGTGGCTGTGAGGTGTTTTTAATTTCGTGTTTTGTGGATGTGAAGTGTTTTTAATTTCGTGTTTTGTGGCTGTGAGGTGTTTTTAATTTCGTGTTTTGTGGATGTGAAGTGTTTTTAATTTCGTGTTTTGTGGATGTGAGGTGTTTTTAATTTTGTGTTTTGTGGCTGTGAGGTGTTTTTAATTTCGTGTTTTGTAGATGTGAAGTGTTTTTCATTTCGTGTTTTGTGGCTGTGAGGTGTTTTTAATTTCGTGTTTTGTGGATGTGAAGTGTTTTTAATTTCGTGTTTTGTGGCTGTGAAGTGTTTTTAATTTCGTGTTTTGTGGCTGTGAGGTGTTTTTAATTTCATGTTTCGTGGCTGTGAAGTGTTTTTAATTTCGTGTTTTGTGGCTGTGAGGTGTTTTTAATTTCGTGTTTTGTGGCTGTGAAGTGTTTTTAATTTCGTGTTTTGTGGCTGTGAGGTGTTTTTAATTTCATGTTTCGTGGCTGTGAGGTGTTTTTAATTTCGTGTTTCGTGGCTGTGAGGTGTTTTTAATTTCGTGTTTTGTGGCTGTGAGGTGTTTTTAATTTTGTGTTTCGTGGCTGTGATGTGATTTTAATTTCGTGTTTTGTGGCTGTGAGGTGTTTTTAATTTCGTGTTTTGTGGCTGTGAGGTGTTTTTAATTTTGTGTTTTGTGGCTGTGAAGTGTTTTTAATTTCATGTTTTGTGGCTGTGAGGTGTTTTTAATTTCGTGTTTTGTGGCTGTGAGGTGTTTTTAATTTCGTGTTTTGTGGCTATGAAGTGTTTTTAATTTTGTGTTTTGTGGCTGTGAGGTGTTTTTAATTTCGTGTTTTGTGGCTGTGAGGTGTTTTTAATTTCGTGTTTTGTGGCTGTGAGGTGTTTTTAATTTCGTGTTTTGTGGCTGTGAGGTGTTTTTAATTTCGTGTTTTGTGGCTGTGAGGTGTTTTTAATTTCGTGTTTTGTGGCTGTGAAGTGTTTTTAATTTCTTTTCGTGGCTGTGAGGTGTTTTTAATTTCGTGTTTTGTGGCTGTGAAGTGTTTTTAATTTCGTGTTTTGTGGCTGTGAAGTGTTTTTAATTTCGTGTTTTGTGGCTGTGAAGTGTTTTTAATTTCTTGTTTCGTGGCTGTGAAGTGTTTTTAATTTCGTGTTTTGTGGCTGTGAAGTGTTTTTAATTTCGTGTTTTGTGGCTGTGAAGTGTTTTTAATTTCGTGTTTTGTGGCTGTGAAGTGTTTTTAATTTCGTGTTTTGTGGCTGTGAGGTGTTTTTAATTTCTTGTTTCGTGGCTGTGAGGTGTTTTTAATTTCTTGTTTCGTGGCTGTGAGGTGTTTTTAATTTCTTGTTTTGTGGCTGTGAGGTGTTTTTAATTTCGTGTTTTGTGGCTGTGAGGTGTTTTTAATTTCGTGTTTTGTGGCTGTGAAGTGTTTTTAATTTCTTTTCGTGGCTGTGAGGTGTTTTTAATTTCGTGTTTTGTGGCTGTGAAGTGTTTTTAATTTCGTGTTTTGTGGCTGTGAAGTGTTTTTAATTTCGTGTTTTGTGGCTGTGAAGTGTTTTTAATTTCTTGTTTCATGGCTGTGAGGTGTTTTTAATTTCTTGTTTCGTGGCTGTGAGGTGTTTTTAATTTCTTGTTTTGTGGCTGTGAGGTGTTTTTAATTTCTTGTTTTGTGGCTGTGAGGTGTTTTTAATTTCGTGTTTTGTGGCTGTGAGGTGTTTTTAATTTCGTGTTTTGTGGCTGTGAAGTGTTTTTAATTTCTTTTCGTGGCTGTGAGGTGTTTTTAATTTCGTGTTTTGTGGCTGTGAAGTGTTTTTAATTTCGTGTTTTGTGGCTGTGAAGTGTTTTTAATTTCGTGTTTTGTGGCTGTGAAGTGTTTTTAATTTCTTGTTTCATGGCTGTGAGTTGTTTTTAATTTCTTGTTTCGTGGCTGTGAGGTGTTTTTAATTTCTTGTTTCGTGGCTGTGAAGTGTTTTTAATTTCATGTTTTGTGGCTGTGAGGTGTTTTTAATTTCTTGTTTTGTGGCTGTGAGGTGTTTTTAATTTCTTGTTTTGTGGCTGTGAGGTGTTTTTAATTTCGTGTTTTGTGGATGTGAAGTGTTTTTAATTTCGTGTTTTGTGGCTGTGAGGTGTTTTTAATTTCGTGTTTTGTGGATGTGAAGTGTTTTTAATTTCGTGTTTTGTGGCTGTGAGGTGTTTTTAATTTCTTGTTTTGTGGCTGTGAGGTGTTTTTAATTTCGTGTTTTGTGGCTGTGAAGTGTTTTTAATTTCGTGTTTTGTGGATGTGAAGTGTTTTTAATTTAGTGTTTTCTGGCTGTGAGGTGTTTTTAATTTCGTGTTTTGTGGCTGTGAAGTGTTTTTAATTTCGTGTTTTGTGGATGTGAGGTGTTTTTAATTTCGTGTTTTGTGGCTGTGAGGTGTTTTTAATTTCGTGTTTTGTGGATGTGAGGTGTTTTTAATTTCGTGTTTCGTGGCTGTGAGGTGTTTTTAATTTTGTGTTTCGTGGTTGTGAGGTGTTTTTAATTTCGTGTTTCGTGGATGTGAGGTGTTTTTAATTTCGTGTTTTGTGGCTGTGAGGTGTTTTTAATTTCTTGTTTTGTGGCTGTGAAGTGTTTTTAATTTCGTGTTTTGTGGATGTGAGGTGTTTTTAATTTCGTGTTTTGTGGCTGTGAGGTGTTTTTAATTTCTTGTTTTGTGGCTGTGAAGTGTTTTTAATTTCGTGTTTTGTGGATGTGAAGTGTTTTTAATTTCGTGTTTTGTGGCTGAGGTGTTTTTAATTTCGTGTTTTGTGGCTGTGAGGTGTTTTTAATTGCGTGTTTTGTGGCTGTGAAGTGTTTTTAATTTCGTGTTTTGTGGATGTGAAGTGTTTTTAATTTCGTGTTTTGTGGCTGTGAGGTGTTTTTAATTTCGTGTTTTGTGGCTGTGAGGTGTTTTTAATTTCGTGTTTTGTGGCTGTGAAGTGTTTTTAATTTCGTGTTTTGTGGCTGTGAAGTGTTTTTAATTTCTTGTTTTGTGGCTGTGAGGTGTTTTTAATTTCTTGTTTTGTGGCTGTGAGGTGTTTTTAATTTTGTGTTTCGTGGTTGTGAGGTGTTTTTAATTTCGTGTTTTGTGGCTGTGAGGTGTTTTTAATTACGTGTTTTGTGGCTGTGAGGTGTTTTTAATTTCTTGTTTCGTGGTTGTGAGGTGTTTTTAATTTCTTGTTTTGTGGCTGTGAGGTGTTTTTAATTTTGTGTTTCGTGGTTGTGAGGTGTTTTTAATTTCGTGTTTCGTGGCTGTGAGGTGTTTTTAATTTCTTGTTTTGTGGCTGTGAGGTGTTTTTAATTTCTTGTTTTGTGGCTGTGAGGTGTTTTTAATTTCTTGTTTTGTGGCTGTGAGGTGTTTTTAATTTCTTGTTTTGTGGCTGTGAAGTGTTTTTAATTTCGTGTTTTGTGGATGTGAAGTGTTTTTAATTTCGTGTTTTGTGGATGTGAAGTGTTTTTAATTTCGTGTTTTGTGGCTGTGAGGTGTTTTTAATTTCGTGTTTTGTGGCTGTGAGGTGTTTTTAATTTCGTGTTTCGTGGATGTGAGGTGTTTTTAATTTCGTGTTTTGTGGCTGTGAGGTGTTTTTAATTTCGTGTTTTGTGGATGTGAAGTGTTTTTAATTTCGTGTTTTGTGGATGTGAAGTGTTTTTAATTTCGTGTTTTGTGGCTGTGAGGTGTTTTTAATTTCGTGTTTTGTGGATGTGAAGTGTTTTTAATTTCGTGTTTTGTGGCTGTGAGGTGTTTTTAATTTCTTGTTTTGTGGCTGTGAGGTGTTTTTAATTTCGTGTTTTGTGGCTGTGAAGTGTTTTTAATTTAGTGTTTTGTGGCTGTGAAGTGTTTTTAATTTCGTGTTTTGTGGCTGTGAAGTGTTTTTAATTTCGTGTTTTGTGGATGTGAGGTGTTTTTAATTTCGTGTTTTGTGGATGTGAGGTGTTTTTAATTTCGTGTTTCATGGCTGTGAGGTGTTTTTAATTTCGTGTTTCGTGGATGTGAGGTGTTTTTAATTTCGTGTTTTGTGGCTGTGAGGTGTTTTTAATTTCTTGTTTTGTGGCTGTGAAGTGTTTTTAATTTCGTGTTTTGTGGCTGTGAGGTGTTTTTAATTTCATGTTTTGTGGCTGTGAGGTGTTTTTAATTTCGTGTTTTGTGGCTGTGAGGTGTTTTTAATTTCGTGTTTTGTGGCTGTGAGGTGTTTTTAATTTCTTGTTTTGTGGCTGTGAAGTGTTTTTAATTTCGTGTTTTGTGGATGTGAAGTGTTTTTAATTTCGTGTTTTGTGGCTGAGGTGTTTTTAATTTCGTGTTTTGTGGCTGTGAGGTGTTTTTAATTTCGTGTTTTGTGGCTGTGAAGTGTTTTTAATTTCGTGTTTTGTGGATGTGAAGTGTTTTTAATTTCGTGTTTTGTGGCTGTGAAGTGTTTTTAATTTCGTGTTTTGTGGCTGTGAAGTGTTTTTAATTTCGTGTTTTGTGGATGTGAAGTGTTTTTAATTTCGTGTTTTGTGGCTGTGAAGTGTTTTTAATTTCGTGTTTTGTGGCTGTGAAGTGTTTTTAATTTCGTGTTTTGTGGATGTGAAGTGTTTTTAATTTCGTGTTTTGTGGCTGTGAAGTGTTTTTAATTTCGTGTTTTGTGGCTGTGAAGTGTTTTTAATTTCGTGTTTTGTGGATGTGAAGTGTTTTTAATTTCGTGTTTTGTGGCTGTGAGGTGTTTTTAATTTCTTGTTTTGTGGCTGTGAAGTGTTTTTAATTTCGTGTTTTGTGGATGTGAGGTGTTTTTAATTTCGTGTTTTGTGGCTGTGAGGTGTTTTTAATTTCGTGTTTTGTGGCTGTGAAGTGTTTTTAATTTCGTGTTTTGTGGATGTGAAGTGTTTTTAATTTCGTGTTTTGTGGCTGTGAGGTGTTTTTAATTTCGTGTTTTGTGGCTGTGAGGTGTTTTTAATTTCGTGTTTTGTGGATGTGAAGTGTTTTTAATTTCGTGTTTTGTGGCTGTGAAGTGTTTTTAATTTCGTGTTTTGTGGATGTGAGGTGTTTTTAATTTTGTGTTTTGTGGCTGTGAAGTGTTTTTAATTTTGTGTTTTGTGGCTGTGAGGTGTTTTTAATTTCGTGTTTTGTGGCTGTGAGGTGTTTTTAATTTCGTGTTTTGTGGCTGTGAGGTGTTTTTAATTTCGTGTTTTGTGGCTGTGAGGTGTTTTTAATTTCGTGTTTTGTGGCTGTGAGGTGTTTTTAATTTCTTGTTTTGTGGCTGTGAAGTGTTTTTAATTTCGTGTTTTGTGGCTGTGAGGTGTTTTTAATTTCGTGTTTTGTGGCTGTGAGGTGTTTTTAATTTCGTGTTTTGTGGCTGTGAGGTGTTTTTAATTTCGTGTTTTGTGGCTGTGAGGTGTTTTTAATTTCGTGTTTTGTGGCTGTGAGGTGTTTTTAATTTCGTGTTTTGTGGCTGTGAGGTGTTTTTAATTTAGTGTTTCGTGGCTGTGAAGTGTTTTTAATTTCGTGTTTTGTGACTGTGAGGTGTTTTTAATTTTGTGTTTTGTGGCTGTGAGGTGTTTTTAATTTCGTGTTTTGTGACTGTGAAGTGTTTTTAATTTCGTGTTTTGTGGCTGTGAGGTGTTTTTAATTTCGTGTTTTGTGGCTGTGAGGTGTTTTTAATTTTGTGTTTCGTGGTTGTGAGGTGTTTTTAATTTCTTGTTTTGTGGCTGTGAGGTGTTTTTAATTTCGTGTTTTGTGGCTGTGAGGTGTTTTTAATTTCGTGTTTTGTGGCTGTGAGGTGTTTTTAATTTCGTGTTTTGTGACTGTGAAGTGTTTTTAATTTCGTGTTTTGTGGCTGTGAGGTGTTTTTAATTTCGTGTTTTGTGGCTGTGAGGTGTTTTTAATTTTGTGTTTCGTGGTTGTGAGGTGTTTTTAATTTCTTGTTTTGTGGCTGTGAGGTGTTTTTAATTTCGTGTTTTGTGGCTGTGAAGTGTTTTTAATTTCGTGTTTTGTGGCTGTGAAGTGTTTTTAATTTCGTGTTTTGTGGCTGTGAAGTGTTTTTAATTTCGTGTTTTGTGGCTGTGAAGTGTTTTTAATTTCGTGTTTTGTGGATGTGAAGTGTTTTTAATTTCGTGTTTTGTGGCTGTGAGGTGTTTTTAATTTCGTGTTTTGTGGCTGTGAAGTGTTTTTAATTTCGTGTTTTGTGGATGTGAAGTGTTTTTAATTTCGTGTTTTGTGGCTGTGAAGTGTTTTTAATTTCGTGTTTTGTGGCTGTGAAGTGTTTTTAATTTCGTGTTTTGTGGATGTGAAGTGTTTTTAATTTCGTGTTTTGTGGCTGTGAAGTGTTTTTAATTTCGTGTTTTGTGGCTGTGAAGTGTTTTTAATTTCGTGTTTTGTGGATGTGAAGTGTTTTTAATTTCGTGTTTTGTGGCTGTGAAGTGTTTTTAATTTCGTGTTTTGTGGCTGTGAAGTGTTTTTAATTTCGTGTTTTGTGGATGTGAAGTGTTTTTAATTTCGTGTTTTGTGGCTGTGAGGTGTTTTTAATTTCTTGTTTTGTGGCTGTGAAGTGTTTTTAATTTCGTGTTTTGTGGATGTGAGGTGTTTTTAATTTCGTGTTTTGTGGCTGTGAGGTGTTTTTAATTTCGTGTTTTGTGGCTGTGAAGTGTTTTTAATTTCGTGTTTTGTGGATGTGAAGTGTTTTTAATTTCGTGTTTTGTGGCTGTGAGGTGTTTTTAATTTCGTGTTTTGTGGCTGTGAGGTGTTTTTAATTTCGTGTTTTGTGGATGTGAAGTGTTTTTAATTTCGTGTTTTGTGGCTGTGAAGTGTTTTTAATTTCGTGTTTTGTGGATGTGAGGTGTTTTTAATTTTGTGTTTTGTGGCTGTGAAGTGTTTTTAATTTCGTGTTTTGTGGCTGTGAGGTGTTTTTAATTTCGTGTTTTGTGGCTGTGAGGTGTTTTTAATTTCGTGTTTTGTGGCTGTGAGGTGTTTTTAATTTCGTGTTTTGTGGCTGTGAGGTGTTTTTAATTTCGTGTTTTGTGGCTGTGAGGTGTTTTTAATTTCTTGTTTTGTGGCTGTGAAGTGTTTTTAATTTCGTGTTTTGTGGCTGTGAGGTGTTTTTAATTTCGTGTTTTGTGGCTGTGAGGTGTTTTTAATTTCGTGTTTTGTGGCTGTGAGGTGTTTTTAATTTCGTGTTTTGTGGCTGTGAGGTGTTTTTAATTTCGTGTTTTGTGGCTGTGAGGTGTTTTTAATTTAGTGTTTCGTGGCTGTGAAGTGTTTTTAATTTCGTGTTTTGTGACTGTGAGGTGTTTTTAATTTCGTGTTTTGTGGCTGTGAAGTGTTTTTAATTTCGTGTTTTGTGGCTGTGAAGTGTTTTTAATTTCGTGTTTTGTGGCTGTGAAGTGTTTTTAATTTCGTGTTTTGTGGCTGTGAAGTGTTTTTAATTTCGTGTTTTGTGGATGTGAAGTGTTTTTAATTTCGTGTTTTGTGGCTGTGAAGTGTTTTTAATTTCGTGTTTTGTGGCTGTGAGGTGTTTTTAATTTCATGTTTCGTGGCTGTGAGGTGTTTTTAATTTCGTGTTTTGTGGCTGTGAAGTGTTTTTAATTTCGTGTTTTGTGGCTGTGAGGTGTTTTTAATTTCGTGTTTTGTGGCTGTGAAGTGTTTTTAATTTCGTGTTTTGTGGCTGTGAGGTGTTTTTAATTTCATGTTTCGTGGCTGTGAGGTGTTTTTAATTTCGTGTTTTGTGGCTGTGAAGTGTTTTTAATTTCTTTTCGTGGCTGTGAGGTGTTTTTAATTTCGTGTTTTGTGGCTGTGAAGTGTTTTTAATTTCGTGTTTTGTGGCTGTGAAGTGTTTTTAATTTCGTGTTTTGTGGCTGTGAAGTGTTTTTAATTTCTTGTTTCGTGGCTGTGAGGTGTTTTTAATTTCTTGTTTCGTGGCTGTGAGGTGTTTTTAATTTCTTGTTTCGTGGCTGTGAAGTGTTTTTAATTTCATGTTTTGTGGCTGTGAGGTGTTTTTAATTTCTTGTTTTGTGGCTGTGAGGTGTTTTTAATTTCGTGTTTTGTGGCTGTGAAGTGTTTTTAATTTCGTGTTTTGTGGCTGTGAAGTGTTTTTAATTTCGTGTTTTGTGGATGTGAAGTGTTTTTAATTTCGTGTTTTGTGGCTGTGAGGTGTTTTTAATTTCGTGTTTTGTGGCTGTGAAGTGTTTTTAATTTCGTGTTTTGTGGATGTGAAGTGTTTTTAATTTCGTGTTTTGTGGCTGTGAAGTGTTTTTAATTTCGTGTTTTGTGGATGTGAAGTGTTTTTAATTTCGTGTTTTGTGGCTGTGAGGTGTTTTTAATTTCGTGTTTTGTGGCTGTGAAGTGTTTTTAATTTCGTGTTTTGTGGATGTGAAGTGTTTTTAATTTCGTGTTTTGTGGCTGTGAAGTGTTTTTAATTTCGTGTTTTGTGGCTGTGAAGTGTTTTTAATTTCGTGTTTTGTGGATGTGAAGTGTTTTTAATTTCGTGTTTTGTGGCTGTGAAGTGTTTTTAATTTCGTGTTTTGTGGCTGTGAAGTGTTTTTAATTTCGTGTTTTGTGGATGTGAAGTGTTTTTAATTTCGTGTTTTGTGGCTGTGAAGTGTTTTTAATTTCGTGTTTTGTGGCTGTGAAGTGTTTTTAATTTCGTGTTTTGTGGATGTGAAGTGTTTTTAATTTCGTGTTTTGTGGCTGTGAGGTGTTTTTAATTTCTTGTTTTGTGGCTGTGAAGTGTTTTTAATTTCGTGTTTTGTGGATGTGAGGTGTTTTTAATTTCGTGTTTTGTGGCTGTGAGGTGTTTTTAATTTCGTGTTTTGTGGCTGTGAAGTGTTTTTAATTTCGTGTTTTGTGGATGTGAAGTGTTTTTAATTTCGTGTTTTGTGGCTGTGAGGTGTTTTTAATTTCGTGTTTTGTGGCTGTGAGGTGTTTTTAATTTCGTGTTTTGTGGATGTGAAGTGTTTTTAATTTCGTGTTTTGTGGCTGTGAAGTGTTTTTAATTTCGTGTTTTGTGGATGTGAGGTGTTTTTAATTTTGTGTTTTGTGGCTGTGAAGTGTTTTTAATTTCGTGTTTTGTGGCTGTGAGGTGTTTTTAATTTCGTGTTTTGTGGCTGTGAGGTGTTTTTAATTTCGTGTTTTGTGGCTGTGAGGTGTTTTTAATTTCGTGTTTTGTGGCTGTGAGGTGTTTTTAATTTCGTGTTTTGTGGCTGTGAGGTGTTTTTAATTTCTTGTTTTGTGGCTGTGAAGTGTTTTTAATTTCGTGTTTTGTGGCTGTGAGGTGTTTTTAATTTCGTGTTTTGTGGCTGTGAGGTGTTTTTAATTTCGTGTTTTGTGGCTGTGAGGTGTTTTTAATTTCGTGTTTTGTGGCTGTGAGGTGTTTTTAATTTCGTGTTTTGTGGCTGTGAGGTGTTTTTAATTTCGTGTTTTGTGGCTGTGAGGTGTTTTTAATTTAGTGTTTCGTGGCTGTGAAGTGTTTTTAATTTCGTGTTTTGTGACTGTGAGGTGTTTTTAATTTCGTGTTTTGTGGCTGTGAAGTGTTTTTAATTTCGTGTTTTGTGGCTGTGAAGTGTTTTAAATTTCGTGTTTTGTGGCTGTGAAGTGTTTTTAATTTCGTGTTTTGTGGCTGTGAAGTGTTTTTAATTTCGTGTTTTGTGGATGTGAAGTGTTTTTAATTTCGTGTTTTGTGGCTGTGAAGTGTTTTTAATTTCGTGTTTTGTGGCTGTGAGGTGTTTTTAATTTCATGTTTCGTGGCTGTGAGGTGTTTTTAATTTCGTGTTTTGTGGCTGTGAAGTGTTTTTAATTTCGTGTTTTGTGGCTGTGAGGTGTTTTTAATTTCGTGTTTTGTGGCTGTGAAGTGTTTTTAATTTCGTGTTTTGTGGCTGTGAGGTGTTTTTAATTTCATGTTTCGTGGCTGTGAGGTGTTTTTAATTTCGTGTTTTGTGGCTGTGAAGTGTTTTTAATTTCTTTTCGTGGCTGTGAGGTGTTTTTAATTTCGTGTTTTGTGGCTGTGAAGTGTTTTTAATTTCGTGTTTTGTGGCTGTGAAGTGTTTTTAATTTCGTGTTTTGTGGCTGTGAAGTGTTTTTAATTTCTTGTTTCGTGGCTGTGAGGTGTTTTTAATTTCTTGTTTCGTGGCTGTGAGGTGTTTTTAATTTCTTGTTTCGTGGCTGTGAAGTGTTTTTAATTTCATGTTTTGTGGCTGTGAGGTGTTTTTAATTTCTTGTTTTGTGGCTGTGAGGTGTTTTTAATTTCTTGTTTTGTGGCTGTGAGGTGTTTTTAATTTCGTGTTTTGTGGATGTGAAGTGTTTTTAATTTCGTGTTTTGTGGCTGTGAGGTGTTTTTAATTTCGTGTTTTGTGGATGTGAAGTGTTTTTAATTTCGTGTTTTGTGGCTGTGAGGTGTTTTTAATTTCTTGTTTCGTGGCTGTGAGGTGTTTTTAATTTCTTGTTTCGTGGCTGTGAAGTGTTTTTAATTTCATGTTTTGTGGCTGTGAGGTGTTTTTAATTTCTTGTTTTGTGGCTGTGAGGTATTTTTAATTTCTTGTTTTGTGGCTGTGAGGTGTTTTTAATTTCGTGTTTTGTGGATGTGAAGTGTTTTTAATTTCGTGTTTTGTGGCTGTGAGGTGTTTTTAATTTCGTGTTTTGTGGATGTGAAGTGTTTTTAATTTCGTGTTTTGTGGCTGTGAGGTGTTTTTAATTTCTTGTTTTGTGGCTGTGAGGTGTTTTTAATTTCGTGTTTTGTGGCTGTGAAGTGTTTTTAATTTCGTGTTTTGTGGATGTGAAGTGTTTTTAATTTAGTGTTTTGTGGCTGTGAAGTGTTTTTAATTTCGTGTTTTGTGGCTGTGAAGTGTTTTTAATTTCGTGTTTTGTGGATGTGAGGTGTTTTTAATTTCGTGTTTCGTGGCTGTGAGGTGTTTTTAATTTTGTGTTTCGTGGTTGTGAGGTGTTTTTAATTTCGTGTTTCGTGGATGTGAGGTGTTTTTAATTTCGTGTTTTGTGGCTGTGAGGTGTTTTTAATTTCTTGTTTTGTGGCTGTGAAGTGTTTTTAATTTCGTGTTTTGTGGATGTGAGGTGTTTTTAATTTCGTGTTTTGTGGCTGTGAGGTGTTTTTAATTTCTTGTTTTGTGGCTGTGAAGTGTTTTTAATTTCGTGTTTTGTGGATGTGAAGTGTTTTTAATTTCGTGTTTTGTGGCTGAGGTGTTTTTAATTTCGTGTTTTGTGGCTGTGAGGTGTTTTTAATTTCGTGTTTTGTGGCTGTGAAGTGTTTTTAATTTCGTGTTTTGTGGATGTGAAGTGTTTTTAATTTCGTGTTTTGTGGCTGTGAGGTGTTTTTAATTTCGTGTTTTGTGGCGGTGAGGTGTTTTTAATTTCGTGTTTTGTGGCTGTGAAGTGTTTTTAATTTCGTGTTTTGTGGCTGTGAAGTGTTTTTAATTTCGTGTTTTGTGGCTGTGAAGTGTTTTTAATTTCGTGTTTTGTGGCTGTGAAGTGTTTTTAATTTCGTGTTTTGTGGATGTGAAGTGTTTTTAATTTCGTGTTTTGTGGCTGTGAAGTGTTTTTAATTTCGTGTTTTGTGGCTGTGAAGTGTTTTTAATTTCGTGTTTTGTGGATGTGAAGTGTTTTTAATTTCGTGTTTTGTGGCTGTGAAGTGTTTTTAATTTCGTGTTTTGTGGCTGTGAAGTGTTTTTAATTTCGTGTTTTGTGGCTGTGAAGTGTTTTTAATTTCGTGTTTTGTGGATGTGAAGTGTTTTTAATTTCGTGTTTTGTGGCTGTGAAGTGTTT